>NC_041352.1:22773554-23073554 GCF_004354835.1 Perca flavescens
ATGTTACAGATTTGCGACCATCGTGTCCTTTGCATTATACATTATCATTAGTTTTACTTTTAGCATTTGTATTGTGGACTCTGGGCCATGATTGGTCTCTTTGTTACATAACATAACATAACATAACATAAACTGGAGATTTATGGGTAGAATACATGCCAGTGTATCCCCCTTTGCCAAAGAAAAATGTGTGTGAGGCTAAAAACAGCACAGAGCCAGTAGGACTGGGATATTTTAAATGTTTTTTCTCACTGATTTAATTGAAGCCAAGTCAATTCACTGGGGAGAGAAACATTGTGGTTGTTTTTCTGACAAAGCTTTACCCACAAATGATGACTGTATATTTGGCTCGCTGCTCTAAAGGATACGGCCCTCTGTCCTGGTCCACTACTTTGGTTAAGGTTATGTACATGCTAATGCTTGTGATCTTATCTGGCAGTATAATGAGAGTGTTTTATGTGCGTGACTAGGGGTATGACAGTGATTCAGCAATTGTATTTTGAATGAGTTTTATGTAGTTGTATTGAGAAAGGCAATCACATGCTACTATATTCACATCTGATTTCAGTGTTCAATGTGTCAGTGTTACCAAAACAAGCACTATAGGTGTCACATCTTGTCTGACCAGGGCAATCTTTTTTCCCCAATCTTTTTTCACTAAGTGGCTCTCTTTGGATCACTTTGAATTCTTGACACAACTAGATTGCACCGGGGAGATGCATCAGTCATGTATGAGGTATGAAGTGCAATAAACAGAGCAGATGAGGCTAACATGTATTATAATTATCACTCTGAAGCCATTACTGCAGCCAAAACTCTTCAGTTTACCTTTACCTTATTACAGTCAAACTGAAATGTGAAGGAAATATAAATATTGCAGCTAAGAAATAATTTTGCCATTTTGTTTTCAGGAGAGGCTTACACATTTTAAGCATAAAGTGCTACGGACTGATGCATGACATAGACCCTGTATATCCTACAGGACCAACACTGAAAAAATATATTTTGTACTTAAAGCCTGCAAGCTTTGGTTTAAACGATGACTGTCGCTTTAAAACACACACTTTTGCATCATGTTAGATTTGTATCCCACTCCGACAGTGGAAGCTAGTTAGCTTTGCTTGGTAACATTAGCACTAATAGGTTATGTAGGTTGTTTCAAAACTTGCTGAGTCGTGGGCAGCTCCCGCACACTCAGTACTGTGTACCTCACACATTATAAAAAGCTAGCGTTTGGGGTTTCTGTTTCATGGGTCCAGTTTTAGCACACTGTCAAAAGTGATAACAACGGAAAGTCCTTCCAGCTCACTACTCCGTACGTTACCCCATGATTTTAATCATTTAGGCATACAGACTCATGGAGTGATGTAGGGAGTGCTGAAATCACATGTGGAACTGAGCAAAGGTTGAACAAACATTGGTGGCCTGTGGTTGTTGCGATTGACGTGAGTAAGTGACACACAGATATTTCACCAATCAAAGTACAGTATCATCAGTGCCAGTCTTCTTTTTGGTCATTGCAATTTTGAACGTAGGTAACAACCAACACCAATAAGTAAAGCCAATTTGATTTCAGATTGACCTCGAGATACTGCGGAATGTGGCATGTTCTACAGAATCTGGTGAAAAGTCAATTATTCTCAAATGTGTCCCCCAAGTACACTTTAACATACATGTTCAGCTTTCTGCCTACACACATCCCTCAGAGCCCCCCTCATATTTCAGACACCGTTGTCTCTGTCACGGCATTTCTTTCAGTCAGGAGTCAAGACTACCCAACCTGTGTTTTATTTACTCCTTGAGGTTTGTTTCAATCCAACATTCTCCCTCCCTTCATTTTATTCATCGGCAAAATCATCCCTAGCATCAGTCTGTTGAGAAAAAAAAAGGACAATTTAACTGTAATTTCCATGCAGGAAGCCTGGTAAGAGAATGATGTAGTATTCCTTGTGCCATAGCTGTCAGAAGTATCTGTCACTGGCAAGACTATTTAAGGTGGAATATTTGTCAAATGCACACCAGAACTGGGGCTGAGAATACTGATAACAGTTTCAGGTGATGACGTTTTAGGGTCAGTGCCATGAGATTGTGGCAGTTAATAAACTGTTGAATTGGGCTTTATCAGTTATTTGCCTTTACTTGATCTTTAAAAAGAGTTGCTGATAGCTGCAACACTGGTTCCACATCAAACTGTTTTGCTAAATTAAAAGAAGAAAAAAAATGCCATGATGATTTTATTTAAACATTGCTTTCTCCTCGTGGGATGCACTCCGTTATGCAAGTTAAAGCCTCAGAGTATCAAATGTGCTACTCTGTGTAAAAAAACACAACGTAATTTTCACAAATAGATCTTTTTCTTTATGATGTTAATTGTGATTCTGCCATTGCCGTGAGCTGTTAGTTAGGTTGTATCTGTAATGCTGTAAAACACTTCAGTGTCAGCTCACAAGAATTTAAGAACAGCATGGGATGCTCTTGATAGTTGGAGCTCACATTTTAAATTTTTTTGCAGCTTTCTGGTATGGTGAACGTGCTTCTCGGTAGAATAGGCACACCTGACACATCCAGCATGGAAGTAAACATGCATATGTGCTGCTCCAGAAGAGATGAAGAACTCAACTCAATTCCCTCTTGAGGGAAAATGTGTTTGATCTCTGATATCGTGAATGGAGCTTTCCAGTCCTATATTGGTTTTCCTCTGATGAGTGTTTGTTGTAAAATGGTACACTAGTAAAACACGAGCTATGCTATGTCAGAAGTGGAAATACATTATTTGAAAAGACTGTAGGGAGGAACACTTGTGAAATCCTCAGATACAGAAACGTTTAAGGGACAAATGTTTAATTTCTTTTCTTACATCGTATGTGGTTATGGGCTTTCCAGGTAACATTATACACACTCTCTTGAACAGCAGATTGCCAAAGCAAATTGAAATGGAAAATGAATTTTTCCAATATAGAAAAGTCATGATTATTTTCAAAAAGGTTGGCATGTTAGGTCATTAATCACAACTGCCTAATAGTGAACACATTTGATTTGATAACCACTAAAAGCAGAAGTACCTGTACCTTATTAATTTTCCTAATCTCACGAAAGATTATTCTCATCAGATTAACTATTACATCACTGAATTAACCTACTTCCACAAAACACAGCCAGACAAGAACACGGAAATTGGGCAATTGTGCAATTTCCCGGATCATGTTCAATGCTAATGTTTTTAAAATTCAAATTTTTAACAATATCTGCGCATAGCAACTAAAGTATGGTTAAGATTTGGAAAGGGCGTGGTTATGGCCAATAAACTATGGTTAATGTATAGTTTGTCTTTGGCCAGTGGTTTACAAATTAGTTGCTATGGCACCCAGGGATGCCACAAAATGTGTATATGTCATATATCATTTTTAATAATGTTTCACCAATTAAGAGATTTCAGTTACATCCACATAAACTGTGTTTTGTGTTATGTTTTCAAACATTTCAAAACAGAAGACAAAATTAAATATCAAAATCACATAAAACGTGCTTGCCGGTTGTCATAGCAACCCCGCCCTAACCTCCTTCCCAAAACATTAGCGTTAGACTGTGAAATTGTCCAACATGAACATGTTCAGTAGGGATACTTTGCTGATCCAAGCCACAGCAATCTCTGCATAGCTCCCTTTATCGCTTCTTTTTAAATGACCCATCTCTTTATGACTGACACGTGATCACTAAATCATGTGTGATATATATTGTATGGTAAAGTATGTTCATGTGAAACAACACACTACAAAAATAGTAAATACTATCACACATTGCATTTTGCAGTTGTAGCACATCACAGATGTCTACAAGATTCAAAGTATTTATTTATTTGTGCATCATTTAGTTTCTGTATGACTGCCATTTGCAGATATGCTTTTCATGAAAATAAAAATCAGAACAATGTTCCAAGTATATATTTTGTCCGCCTACTACACCCTTTCTCAACATTGTCCATTATTCAACATTTTAATGCACAGCTTCACTACAGGCCGTTCCCCTAGTGACCTTCAGCTTTGGAATCCAGAGCATCTCATTCCCTTTGACACTGTTTGCTATTCAGGCTGTAATTGTCACTTGCTCAAGGCTTTTAAAACCATCAAAGCTTCTCAGTGCTGGGTGCATGACAGTATATCTCGCCTCCCATCAGAACATTGGCCTGCTGGAGAAACTGCCCTCCAAGAGCTAATCCAGCCCCCTGAGGTGCTGTTCCAACCAAACTAATTATTCTGTGTAGCCACACCAGCTGGAATACAGCCACTGCAGCTGGAAAGTACAGGTTTGGAGTGAAACATTACAATGGGATCCCTAGCACTGACCTTGTTCCTGCTTATTCCCTCTGACGTAGATGACATACAATATTTCTCTCACCTTTTGTACAAAAAACTTTCTCTGGAGCTTCAGACATCATTTGTTTATCTGATTGAGTTTTTTCTGTTGGGTGTGTGAGACCTACCAACAGCAGGGTGATGTCATGGAGCATCCTTCAGCCCTGAAGTCTTGACCATCCCTGGGCCAGCAAATATATCAAGAAGCTTTCCAGTTTGTGTTCTGCTCTCAGAGGAAATAGGCTCCCTAGGGCTTGCAGGCGTTCTCTTGATCCTGTGGTGATACCAAGGATTTACGGGGACTCTAGTGATTAGCCAGAGGGGGAAATGGGAAAAAAGGGCAATCGCTGCCAGCAGTCTCACATCAGAAGAATATGGACACACACACACACACACACACACACACACACACACACACACACACACACACACACACACACACACACATATACATATGTCTTTGTCTGTGTAAATGCACAGATACACTAACATGCAAGTACACTCGCCTTTGCATATAAAAAAAATGCAATGCATTCTTATTGTGATGCAAAATACGCTTCTGCCACTGTTCAAAGGGTTATATAAAGTGCTGTTTTGCCACTTTGTTTTTGTAATCTCAGCATATGAATATGCATCCTGTCCTAACCTTGGAAATCAGCATATACCCACAAATCATACCTCCTTGATATTGAAAATGGTTGTAGGAGTCCCACAAGTCCTGTACAGCCTTGAAGATGAAACACTTCAGATACATGATTCCAAAACATAACCTTCCCTTCACTACTTACACATGCCACAATGTAAGCATATTGTGTAGTCAGAACTTTAAACTCTAGCAGTGTAGAGAGCTGGCATTTTTTTGATCTCATCCCCTCAGTATAAGAGATAGGGTTAGGCTAGGATGAGATTGCTTCCCCCCATTCTACACAGCAAAGTGCAGTTGCCTCAGTAGAAACAGAGACAGCATAGACCAAAAAGAGGTAAGGGAGTTGCATCATTCTTAACACAGTTCTGTGTTCAACTTGCAAGCAATTAAGGTTATTCATGTAGCTAACTGAGCTAACAAAGGGGTAACAATGATGCTGATACTTGAACAAAGACATACAATATAAAGTCAGCCATTCTGTCATAATCTGTACTTCTATCTCCTCCTACCTCTTGTCCATGAGGTTGAAGGAAGGGGTTACACTGGGTATTTTTGCATTGACAATATGTGTGCACAGGGCAGTTCCCAAAAACTCATTAAGAGTCTTACAGCTGCTGCAATGTCACCATAAAGACAAATGAAAACACCTCAGTGTAGTCAGGTCTGAAATTTCTAGAAGCCCTTCTAAAACGATGAACAGATGAATACAATCCAGAGGATACAGACTATTTTGCATGGAGCGCAGCGTGTGTCATTTTAATGGTGATGATGTTGGTTGGCCAGAATCCAATACTAACATAACAGGCTTATATTATCACAGGCTTATATTATTACAAAGTAGTACAACATATAAACCATACCATGGTGTTTCATTTTTATCGCTGTTCTTAAGATTTCATCCAACTTATTTTTTTCTCCATATATATATATATATGATTTATTTGACTAATTCTTGACTACAGAATTATATTTTACTAAAAGCAATTACAAAGACATTGGTGAATGTCTCATCTCCCCGGGGACCTCCCACAGCTCTGCTCCCTTTCACGCTATGCTTCTGGGGTTGCAAAAAGCAATTAAAGGCGCCACCTGTTTCTGCATTCCTTCTGCCTCCACTGTTTGGTGATTGGAAACCTCTGTCTATTGGTGCTGGTGTTCGACCTCATCTGCAGATGATATCTCACACAGCTGCCCCTTATAGCTCTAAAATAGGACACAATTTTGAAATGTGAAACTGTTTTTTAAGTTTCTAACATTATTCTGTGGCACCGTTTGGCTCTTACCATTTGGAATATTCTATAAAATGTCCTCAAAAATGACACTGAAAGCTAAAGATTTCCTTTTTAGACCTATTCAATAGGCTGATGAGAGAGACACTTACTAAGAAATGGAGAGTACTCTAAAGCTAAGAGAAAAGGCAGGGTTGACCTTGTTGCTAGTAATGATGCTGTTATCAATGAGCTGACTCTACCTACAGACAAAGCCAGAAATCTTGGTGTAGTCATGGACTCAGACCTGAATTTCAACAGCCACATCAAAAATAATAATTACAAAGTCAGCTATTATCACCTTAAGAATAAATAAAGGGTTAAAGGACTTATGTCTCAGCAGGATTTGGAAAAACTTGTCTATGCTTTTATCTTCAGTAAGTTCAGGTCTCCATAAGAAATCGATTAGACAGCTGCAGCTGATTTAGAACGCTGCTGCTCGAGTCCTCACTAAGACCAAGAAAGTGGATCACATCACTCCAATACTGAAGTCTTTACATTGGCTTCCTGTTCCTCAAAGAATTGTTTCAAAATTCTTCTGTTGGTTTATAAATCATTAAACGGTTTAGGGCCAAAATACATTTCTGATCTGTTACTACATTATAAACCACCCAGACCTCTCAGGTCGTCTGGGACAGATCTACTTGCTGTCCCCAGAGTCAGAACTAAACAAGGGGAAGCAGCGTTCAGTTTTTATGCTCCACATATCTGGAACACACTCCCAGAAAACTGCAGGTCCGCCACAAATCTCAGTTCTTTTAAATCAGGGCTGAAGACCTTTCTTTTTGATATTGCCTTTCTTTAAATAATTGTTAATTTCTTATACTGCACTGTACATTTTATTCTCGTATTTGATCTGTTTTTAATCTTTTAATCATTTTTAACTATTCTTTAATATTTTATGTAAAGCACTTTGAATTGCCCTGTTGCTGAAATGTGCCATACAAATAAAGCTGCCTTGCCTTACATTAGGATTAGGGTTGGGTACCGAAACGGGGTGCCAATAGGGCACCGGTTCCAACGTAAACGGTAGTAACGAGACCAAATAAGAACGAAAATTTCTGTGCTTTATTTCGGTGCCTGACTTTTTTTTTCAGAAGCATCGCTGCACGGGACGCTACGTTACCGTTAGCTAGTAGCTGGATTAAACCCAATGGTTAAAATGCTGACAGCTTACGTTAAGCGGTGTAAAGTGTGACTGTATTTACCTGTAGAGGATTCCAACACTGGGACTTAAAAGTCTGACTGCAGCTGCTGTTGTTGGAAAAACAACACAGACGGTGCATTCTCTTGAAACTCGCCAGCCTTGTGGTGCATTCAAAGTTATTGTAAAATACCCTTTTCCCATCTGGTGCTTGTTTTTGTCATTTACCAGCAATTTACTTGTGAAATAAGTCATTGTTCTAAGTTATTGTTATTACATTATTAATCAATCATTTAATTTTTACCATATGGCTTAGCAATAAACAAGCCGTTCTTTAATGTCGCCAACTGTCATTTTGTGCTCCTTTTTTATATTATATATATTATATATATATATATATATATTATATTATACTGTATTTTGGTTCAGGCACCTGTTCAGGTACCGTTTAGGCACCATTTTAAAAGTATCGTTTTAGCACCGGTATCGAAAAAAACGATACCCAACCCTAATTAGGATACTGATATGAAAACTCTCTGTGTTGGTTGATGTATTATTTAATTAATCAAGCAGATAGACATGTTATGTTGCCATATACACAATTAATGTGTTTGTGTGGAAGAAAATTAATTGAAGCCCAATTAATGAACATTCACTGTCCCCACTGTTTACCAACTGGTGGCATCCACAAGGGACATGATGGTTCTCAAATGGCAGCCTCAGCCACTGGAGGGTACATGTATGAGTAATCAGAATAGCTGGGATCTTGCAACAAGCCCAGGTATATCGCCAACCACCTACAATATGTTGCTGTAACACTAAAACATCCAGAAAAACCAGCTACGTGCACTGTAATTATTTTCCTAAATCTATTTCCTAATTTCTATTGCACTTGTGTTCCATTTTGAACATAAACAACTTATTTTACCTCATCCAAGCATAAAACCCTCTTTCACAATATTTAGACTCTGGATTGGAACGCACTTAGTGTCTCCGTTAGAAGGCCACAAGAGTAAGAGGGAGGACAATTACACCTAGCCTGGCTCCGCCCTCCTACGTACTTCCGCTCAATTTTCATTTTCCTTCAGTACACCGTCTGGGTGTGTGCAATGTTTTTGAGGTATACCTGCCTAAATCCTAACGTATTTACAGTATTGTAGGTGCCACACCTTTCTTTTCTTTTGCAATGGCCTCAATTTACCTGCACCCATTAAGGTTCTTCAGTTAGATTAATCTGCTTTTGCTTTACTTTAAAGTAAATTGAAGTAGTGTTTAAACAATTGATTGATTTATTCATTAATTTATCAACATTTCTTAAAACTATGTCAGTAATTGTTTAGTCTATATCCACGACCCTCCACTTCCGGGATTGCTCCGGTGCCGCCGGAAATTCTGCCTGATGTCACTTTTTTCGGCCGGATGTCTGCCACCTTTCGCTTCCTTTGTTTGAATTTTAAACTCTGGTGGATTTCTGAGGACTATGGTTAACTGCTCCTCAGATCTCTGCAGGGTAAATCCAGACAACTAGCTAGACTATCTGTCCAATCTGAGTTTTATGTTGAACGACTAAAACAACTTTTGAACGTACACATGTTCCACCAAAACAAATTCCTTCCCGAGGCTATTTTGGAGAGGCACTGTTGTTGTGACAATTGGCTTAAAAAAATGCCAATAAACCAGAGCATGTTTTTCTCCCATCCCGGAATGCTGTGTGGACTAGCCAGACCAGTAATTATTAAATTATTATTAATAATTTTTTATTATTATTATTATAGCTTTTTAAATATGTAAATTGGACACCTTTGGGTTGAAAGCTAACAATTTGAAGAAATCACTTTTGCCTTTAGTAAACTGTAATGGCCATTTATATTTCTCTTCTAAAGTCTCAGCTTGATATGAGATCAGATATCAACAGTTATATGTCCTTGATAGGCTGAGAAAATGCAATAAAGTTGAACAACCTCATAATCTGCCAAACACTCATATCGTGTCTTTGATCTTAATCATGTACAGGTCAGTAAATCTTTTTAATAGTGATTCAGGCATCCATATTACCAAAATGTCACCCCTGAGGAGTTCACATTGCCATTAACCTTTTCAATGGACACACTTTATGCCTCATTAACATTTCCAGTCTCCACAAAAAAAAAAAAAGAGTAAATTTTTCCACTTACACACTCACCAACATTGGATTTAAACAAGTACAATACCCGATCAACCATGAAATTGAGCGCTTACTTGGTTTGAGTGGTGACAGAGGAAAATCAAGGTAGAATTGATGTGGCTGTTAGTGCATCCAAAAAAATGTATTGTCTGGATTTTGGATTGGAATGAAATATTTATTACCCAAATATATTGGTTTTCTGCATGGAGGCTGCTTGGAGAGACATTGTCCAAGTAGGATATCCTGTGTTAGCATTGCTTTCATGTGTCTGTCAAAAACAAGGTCAGTTGCAAGTCTTTGACAAAGAGAATAATCTGTAGTACTTTTGCTCCTTTAGAAACGGTTTGTTAGTTGTGCCATTTTGAAGGAAAGTAATATAATAATAATAATAATAATAATACATTTTATTTATATAGCATATTTCATGGTACTCAAAGACACTGTACAGTAAAACCAGCACATACATCACATTAAAAACAGATAAGCAATAAAACAACACATAAAAAAAAAAGCAATTTTTTAAAAGCAATTAAAAACAATAACAACAGTAACTATCAGGTGAGAAATATAAGACTTTTGTATGTGGAAAGCTAATCTGAAGAGGTGTGTTTTGATTAGTGTTTTAAATGTGTCCAGGTCAGTACAGTCACAGATGTGTATGGGTAGGGAGTTCCAGAGGGAGGGGGCTGCAATGGTGAAAGCTCTGTCACCACAGCTACGGTGTGTGGTCCTGAGTAGTGGGGAGAGGAAGTTTGCGTCAGAGGAGTGGAGGTTATGGGGGTTTGTGGCGGTGAAGCAGGTCTGTGAGGTAGGAAGGAGCCTGGTTATAGAGGGCTTTGTGGGTGAGGAGGAGGACTTTAAACTGGATGCGTTGGGGAACAGGGAGCCAGTGGAGGTTCTGAAGGACGGGAGTCATGTGATCACGGGAACGGGTGTGGGTGAGGAGAGTTTATTTAAGGCTTTTGCAGGTGAACCATAGAGGATGCTGATGCAGTAGTCAATTGTGGAAGTGATCAAGGCGTGAATCGCAGTTTCTGCAGCAGAGAAGGTGAGTGAAGGGCGGAGACGGGCAATGTTTTTGAGGTGAAAAAAGGCCGTTGTAGTTATTTGGTTGATGTGGTTTTCAAAAGTGAGGTTGCTGTCGAAGATGACTCACAGGTTATGGATGTGTGGGGATGGACAGGGGTAGAGTTGTTGACAGTGAGACCGAAGTTATGGGTGTTCTTTGTGAGGGATTTCGGGCTAATGAGCATCAAGTCGGATTTATTGTAGTTGAGATCGAGGAAGATGGTTTGCATCCAGGTTTGAATATCGGTGAGGCAGTTATTCAGGGTGGAGGATATAGCTGTGGTGATGGATTTTGTAGAGATGTAGATCTGGACATCATTGGCGTAGCAGTGGAAGTGAAGACCATGTTTGCATGTGATATTTCCGAGTGGCAGGATGTAAGGATGAAAAGGAGAGGACCAAGCACCGAACCTTTGGGGGACACTTTGTGACAGAGGCGCAATGGAGGAGGTGCAGTTGTTGATGTGTATAAACTGTTGTCTGTTGGTGAGATAGGAACAGAGCCAGGAGAGTGCGGTACCACTGATCTTGCAGTAGGTTTACAGTCGGGACAGGAGGATGGAGTGGTTGATGGTGTCGAAGGCTGCAGTGAGGTCAAGCATGATAAGAATGGTGAGGTGGCCAGAGTCAGAGGAGGTCATTGGTGACTTTGAGGAGGGCTGTTTCAGTGCTGTGTTGTGAGCAGAATCCAGATTGATAAGGTTCAAACAGGTTATTACGTTCCACGAATTTTGATAGGAAGGGGAGGTTGGATATGGGTAGGAAGTTGGACATGGTGTCCGGGTTTAGACCAGGTTTCTTGAAGATGGGGGTGACTGATGCAAGCTTGAGTGTTGTGGGGACTGATCCGGAACTGAGAGAGGAATTGATGATTGTAGTGATGAGCGGGGCGATGGATGGTAGACAGGTCTTAATGAAAGCTGATGGGATGGGATCAAGGCTGCAGGTGGAGCTGTTCATACCTGTGGTGAAATGTGAAAGCTCCACAGGGGACAGCAGAGAGAAATGAGAGAGTGACTGAGAGGGTGGAGGGGGGGATGCAGGTGTGGTGGTTGTAGGAGCAGCGGATGTGATTGTAAGTTGTAAATGGTGTTGATTTTGGATTAAAAAATGAGAGAAAAGAGTTGCATTTGTCCACTGTGAAGTTTGTACAAATGTTGTCAGGGGGGTTAAGACGTTTGTTTATTGTAGAGAAGAGAGTATTGGGGTTGTTGAAGCCAGAGTGTATGAGCTGTGAGTGGTAGTAGGACCAGGCAGTGTTTAGGGCGTTTTTGTATTGGTGAAGGTAGTCTGTATATGCATGGAGGTGAACAGTTAAACCGGTTTTATTGTAGAGTCTTTCCAGCTGACGTTTGCGGGAAGGAGACAGTTTTAGTAATGATGGGAGCCAGTAGGTCGAGACAGGAGGAGAGGGTGTTTTTGTAGTAGTCCACAAGGTGGGTTGGATCATCAGACACTGAGGCAGATATTGAATTGGAGAGGGAAGCTGAGAGAGCAGATGAGTTCATGGATTTGAGGTTCCTGAATGAGATTTTGCGCTTGTCTTTTGGGATAGGAATGGGGATGTTGATGTCTGTGATGATTGCAAGATGGTCTGAGATATGGAGGTTTTAATATATTTTTAATAATATTTAATATATAATATAATCAATCAACAATGAGTTGTTGCATACTGTTTTAGAAATATGTTATATTGTCATTTGGTCACACAAGAATGAGTAGAATGATCTCTCAATGGGAAATTATTAGCTTCAAAACTCTGCAATTCGTGCTTCCTATTCTGATCAATTTTGACTGATCTAAAATTGACCCTTTTCATACACTTTCAACTGAAAATTACTCTCTCATTGGGGAGCTAACTCAGGCTTTGGCACCATTTCATTTATCTTTCAACTATTCTCAGCAGGCCCCCAATATGAATCTAATAAAGAGCTGGAACTGTAGTCTTCTGGGTGGTTCTCACTCATAATATGCAATATTGCTTGTTTCCCACTGTTGCCTGCTCTCCAGATACATGAAATCCCTTAGTTTGGCAAACCACACAGAAATCCACACTAAACTACCTGGTCCCTTGGCATCCACCTCAGTAATGCTTACAGTGGCTCTGCAAAGTACAGCATGAATGTCAGATGGATGAAATATAAAAGTGTAATCTAGAAAGTTGTCACTGTGGCAACACAAAGCCTGAACACACATTTAACTCCAACGGTTTACACTTAAATGTAGAAAGTATTATTGTGTAATATTTTTGCTTACATGTAATTGATTCCATTTGGCTGTTTATCTCCATTTGCATACTTTCAATACAGGAGAAGCATCAGCACAGACTGTTGTAAGCACTGATTTCCCTCAGATCATTGAATGTTCTCCCAGCATATTGAGAAAGACTGGAGGGCCGCCCTCTTGTTGTGTCCTCTGGGGCTCTAAGAGATTGTAATGAAACCTTCTCTACCTTCCTGTCTCCTAACGGTGTCTGCTCCACCAACTCCTAAAACTGTGGTGATGCAACCTCATAGCATTGAAGTCCAAATATGCTGTGATGGGTCGAGTAATGTCCTGTTTGTCATTCTTACAAACAAGACAAAGGTGTGGCGGCACATAATGACATACCCATTTGTCCCTCTGAAGCATTCAGCTAACTTTGTTGGGCTGTTTCATTCTAAAAGATCACAGACCATCCACAGTATGCCAAACGCATAGATGATTGTTTGTCTTCAGCCATTCTGGGTCTTTACCCGTTACATGAAACTATATTACCCAATGTAGTTTTGCCTTTCAGTGATTAGCTTACAAATGGAACTGTTCAGTTAATCACTCTTGTGGACACAACCCTGAATTCATGGACACCAGGGTGAGAGAATGTGTTTCTGGTCAATCATCCTCATAGCTTGCAAAGGAAGTAATCAAACTGCTATTTAACTCAACTTCTATTCTTGATCTGTGAGAGAAGTGCCCTACATCCCAACCTGCAGGGACTTTAAATATGGGAATGAAGCTGAATTCTACCTTGCTATGCACCGGACTGTCAGAACCCACACAGTGTTAAGATGTTCAAGGCCTTTTTCATACTTCAGCAGTAGTACATGGTGACTGTGCTGACTACCATGCAACCATTATTGCACAAGAGCTGCGATCCAGTGGGTCTACTGTACATAAGGCCCTTACAGAGATGGTTTTGCCTTGCTAAATGTGCACACAAGACATGTTGCAAGCATTGCTGGCTGACTATTCTGCAAACCAACAGTCATTTACCATAATACTACAAAAGTAAGACACACTTCACCAGATTGCCGTAGTGTGACAGTCATATTCAGCAGTGTCACACTGATTGTTAAGGGTCTCTCTCAATGTCTGTTTGCACAAATTATAACAGGTGAGCTGTTCTCCGTTAGTCCGCCAAAGGCCTTCCTTTTTAACGTTGTGTTCAGATGTTGAGAAAGATTCCACTTCATGCAAAAGTCCTCTGACATATAGGGGCAACAACCTTGGAGGCAAGCATTTGCACTTGTTTTGATTCCCAAGGAAAATGGAAGCACTGATGTCGGGCTGTGCCATAGGGTGCACTATATCAGACCAGGTTTGAAGCCTACACTCCCTAAACCCTAAGCATAGATTCCCTGCTGCTGGCAGAGCTGTGGTCCTGTTAATGACTGAGGTGGGGTTGTACTCTTTGACCGTAATGTTACTTGCATGCCGCACTGTAGACCGGTTGTGAACCATCACATCTCAGGCGAGTTGTGGAGTTTAGATTCATGCTTGTGTGTCCATGACTCTTACACTGCACCACAATCACTATGGCAACCCTTTGAAAGACTGCCAGCATCACTTCTACTCATTAGCACATTGTAAAGATGGTATATGGTTTCCCGACCACAGCTGTTTTGACCACCTTTCATTAAGCATTGTCTATTCAGTTAAATTTTTAATTGTCTGTGTGAAATAAAATTCTGTAAGGTGTAAATATCAGAGGAGTGTAAAACATATTGCTGGCTAAAGTAAAAGGTCAGCAAGTGCATTGCCCTGCCTTTATGTAATCATTTTCTGACTTAACAATGAATGTGAACTTGTGAATGTCTTAGTATTGTTACAACAGGTAGCACAGATGAGAAGATTATAGAAAGAAGAATGTAGAAATAAGAAAAGTATTAGTTTTTTTTTTTTTGGTTTGGTTGTGAATTCTTGAAAGTGCCCATGTTATGAAAAAATCTGTACCAAAAACAGAAGTAGGATCTCTCACTCTGTAGCTAAACTAAAGCACAGACCTGAACACACAGGGTGAAAAGAGGAGCTGCAGAAATGTGCAGTGCAACAAAAATGTGGTGTTTTTTGAAAATGAAAGCATGTAAACCTATTCTGGTACAACCTCAAAATCCAATTATGAACCTGAAAATGAGCAGAATATAAGCGCTTTAACATTTCTGTCATTCTTTTGTGAAACTTGGGGCTCAACATATTTTGAATTACGAGTATTTGCTTTTTAAACCATGTATGCAATCTCAGAGAAAACGACACACATATAACTAGCTTGCAATTTAGAATGTTGTACTTTTCCAGCACATGTGATGTTCTCTTAGAAACAAAGTGTTACATGCATTTGTTAGAAATATATGGAAAACACTGAAATAATGGAAAGTTGAGGGCCAAAGAAACTCTGGAGCGTGATATTGGGCAGTCATCTTCTCCTTTTGGTATGGGAGTTTTTGTTTAATCTTGATTTGTATGTTTTGTTATTGTTTTTCAGAGTAGATCACTGGATGCTATGTATCTATCACTTTAGCAAAAATTCAGCTCAGGACTAATGAAGGTTTATTCCGTTGTATTTAATTACTTTCTGTTCTCTTGTTAGCAATAGTCTTTATTTGTGTAAAATAAAGTATAATTTGTGGAAGTGGTATGTGGAAGTGCTGTACCTCTGTGTATTGTATGTCGGCCTGTCTTCCAGTCTTTGTGTGTGTGTGTGTGTGTGTGTGTGTGTGTGTGTGTGTGTGTGTGTGTGTGTGTGTTGTGCACTGTTTCTCGCACTGCATCTATCTAATTATGCACAGAGCAAAAAGACTGAGACAATTCAATCGTTTGTAGTAATTGATCCTTCCACCTGAGGGCAGTACTTTCTAATCTAATATCAGATAAATCTGTTTCACATCTTCAATTAAACCACAATATTGAATTGGCTTTCAGTTTGAGCTCACTTGTTTTAGTTAGTTCACCTCCAAATGTTAGAAAAACAAATCCAATATAAAATTGTGTAGTTCCATCTTTGCCCTGCAGGATGAAACAATATGCACTCTACCCTTGGATAGATTTCTGAAAAAAAAAATGCAAATGTATTCTTTGAATTGTGCAGTATTCTTTGAAGTCATGTACTGTAGTGAGTGATCATCAGGGATGGGTTTATTGGATATAGAGCTGTTAAGGACTTACAGTGAATGTTGCAGGCATTGAACCTGTGAACTTCTTTTAACAGGAAGGTGTTTTTAAAAGTCACATTATTGTGTTCAATGTTAAGGTGGTGTTTGCCTTTCATACATTTGGCCCTTCAACTCAAGCAACGTTCAGAAATCCTGAATCTTTGAGATACTGTGAGGGCAGTTTGCTTCCACTCTCCCCTTTTTCTAATTTGTAAAAACTGACGGCAGCGTGTTTTTGCCTAAAACCACCCTATGCATACAGCAGTTCTCTACAGTTGCATTGCTGTTCCTTTTCATTCTCTCCAAAAACAATTACATTCTCCTTTACACAAGTCAATTATTTCCACTGTTCAGAAACAAATGCCTGAGGCCTCGCTTGTCCCCTCTTTTTCATCCAGAGACAATCTTTTAGCTGATGACATACATAGCCACCTATCACCACTGAGGATAAGAAAATAGTTTTTATTCATAAATGAAAAACAATAATTTGAATGGCTTATGTTGGAGTGACAATTTAATTTAGTCTGTGGTGTGGAATTTATACCCGACAGTGATGTACTGTACAGCCAAACTAAATCTCTTCTTTTTGTCTTAGTGGCTTAGGAATAAGAAGAGAAAGGAATTGATGCAATTCTTTAAATTAATCTGGCCCTGTCGGTCTCTGTGGACAGACCATGAGTTTCTCCTTGAAGTAGTGCTGTATGTTACTTTAAGCCATACAAAAGCCTTCCAATGAAACTCATGACTTGGGGTTGTCTTATAACCATAAATGTGCCAATCAAACTTTCAAATAACAAAACTAACTGACCCCCAACGTTGTACAAACTAGGGTGACCAGATGAGAATGGGAAAAATTCGGGTCGGACGGATGGACGGGGGGGTGGGGGTGGAAGGTGGTGTGGTGGTGATTTATTTATTTTTTTTTTTTATTGGTCTTCTTAATGGTCTATCAGACTATAATTACTTGAGAGTCAAAAAAAACCCATTCCATTTAAAAAAATCTAGGTTTCATTAAAGTTGTGTGTTAAACAAAATGAAGAATTGTTTTTTTTGGAAAGCGTGGCTATACGTGGCTATATGGAGTTTGCTGCTAGCATGGAGCCTGAAGTTGGACCCCACCCCATGTGAAACACCAAACTCCTTCCTACATACATTGCAAAACGCCTTGTTTGCATCGCGGAAAACTGCAGTAATCCAGGGGTATTTCCCTACCCAGTCCTCCCCGTACCTGCAGAGACGTTTTTGCTTTTTAGCTACGTGTTGATCTTGATCGGGTCCCGGGACACCAGCCTGAGCCTCCATTTCAAAAATGAATGAATGAAAATTTGCGTTGCAACTTGCAGCCAATGAGCAGCCGATGGGAGCTGGCTGCAGGATGACTCAATCACCATGAACAGTTTTTAATGTTCTATCAGACTAGAACTACTCGAGAGTCAAAAAAATAAATAATAATAATACTCAAGACTTTGCTCTAATTTTCGGGACAATTAGGGCGGGATTCGGGACAACTGCTTGGATTTCGGGACTGTCCCGAATTTTTCGGGACGTCTGGTCACCCTAGTACAAACCCATCAAACACCCAGTAAACCCTGAGCCTGGCCATTATGGAATTATTTTCCCAAACATGTAATAATTGGTGTAATTACAAGAGTTATGTTCTGTATATGGATTGCAAATTAGAATTACTGTTACCTTTGATCCTGGTACTTCCAAAAAAAATAGGCTCTGTGACATTGCACAGACGCCGTGTTATCGTTTAATAAAAATATATTTCAAAGAAGATTTAGCAAAATATAAAACACAACTTTTGCAATCGTCTTTGGGCATTCAGTCAGCCATTTTCTTCTTTTGTCTGTTTGTCATTGAGCTAGTTTCTTCTTCTAACAACATTAAGCGAAGGCAATATGACCGTGTTTGATCATCCACTAACAGGATTAGTGTTTTAATAGAACAAACCTTTTAATAAGTTTGATGATAACGGCAGTAGATTAAAGCCAGATATTCTTCTTAGGAAGACATAATAGACTGTAATTCCATATTAGGTTGCAATCGAGTGGATGGGATTGTTATCAGGAAGCTTAATATTCTGTGACCGCCTCTTAAGTAGGTTTAAAAGTGGGTGTCTTAAAAGTGGTTAAAATCCAGTGCAGGGGTTTGTCCCTTTGTTGTGATCTTGCAGTACTGGATGAGCAAATATATACCCAATCTTTTACCAAGTGAATTCAATCAGAAATTGTAAAATAGACACCATCACTTAGTAAATAGGTTCATTGTGTGTCGCTTTCTGTGATTCTGTAATGTATGCTTGTGTCGATTTTAATTCAGTGTTAAATGTGCGAGACGGTTATCAAACGAAAAAAAAAAAAAAAAAAAACAGACCTCCTTGCTGTACTTTTCAAAGGCAAACAAATATACAGACATGTCCAGATGCTATGCAGTCCCACGGTGCCCAGCAAGGTGTGCAGCATCAGCTGTCGCTGTAACTGAATCTGCTACTGTCCTAGAATAACCACATATTTTACCAATGTATTGTTAAGAAGAATACGTCCCTATTACGCCCAAAAGTCTGACAAAAGGATCCACTAAAGGATTCACTAAAAAGGAAAAAAACAACTTTGAGCATAATCTGGCTGTTATTGAAACATTACATGACAAAGCTGATTACTATTCTTATAGCAACTGCACAGTGTTAGACTTCTGCCTCCGTAAAATCACTTGGTATCAATTTAAATCACACATGCATAGGTTTGAAGAGGATTTGTGCATACCCAACCCACTAAAAATGTAACCTGACCCAACCAGACCTGGGTTTTTAAACTCTGGGCTGGGTTTCACTTGGATTTTTGCAAACTTTTAATTGGACCCGACATGACCCAAGCACAGTAAAGCACTTGAAAGACAAATCCTGCATATTAGTCAGGCAATCAGAATGCAAGAATTGACTTGAATATGGCTTTATGATGTCAGAGAATGTGTTGCTTTAAGAGCATTTTGGCAGATAGGGCAAGTTTAGCATACCTGAATGTTAAGTGTGGCCGTTTCTTTTTAAGACGTGCTTTTTCGCTGAATGGCTGGCGGAGTGTGTGACTAATATATGGTCGGATGTGCCCACTTGCATGATATGAAACACACTTTTGCATCTATTTTTTTTCAAGAAAAAAAATAATATGTATGCTTCCAAAATGCCAAAGGCTGAAGGAATTTGGAAAACACTCTGATATTTTCCTCATCTTGCCAATTACACCCACACAAAGAGGCAGTTAAGGTCAAACGGCTGTTTTAACACAAACTATCTTTATTTTCCTCAAAAACAGAACCGACTGTTGAATCCATGTGATTCCTACTGGCTACATTTCCATCTGTGTCAGTATATGTCCCTCTCTCATCACATCTCATCTTTTCATATTTTCAAGTAATTTAATACAAATACAAAATACAAAGAAATACAACCCAGACCTGTCTTATTCTATAATGTACTTAAATAGTTTAAAGTTGAGTATTCTACATGATAGTTTTAGCTAAAATGTATATATAGTTTTATTACAGAAATTGAAGATTTTTCTATATTTATATGACTTGAACAGATTACATCTAAAATGTTTGTTTTATCTTTAAGAGATGCCTTACACATTTACAATTTGTTCTTCTCTACCTCTAAGATTTGACTTTGACTAAGATTTTAACAAAGGGTTTCAGCGTTATACATGGATACAAGGATACAAGGGAAGAAGCTAGCCATCATGAAACAATGCAGTATTTCAATCTTAGCTTTTCAACATACTCTGGATGAGCAACCTAATTTCTATTCAGTGTCCTTGCTCTCATAAAATTCTAATTGAAAATTGTCATCTCTAATTGATACCGCAATTAAGGCCTGGGCAAGAGAAGAGAAAAGAGAATGAGCTGATAGGAATAATAATCTCAAAGGCAATACCATTACTTCCATTGTCAGTATAATAATAATTTGAGGAATGCTGCTTTTGATTTACTGAATGAGCTAAGTCCTATTACTGCAGATGGTTGTTAAAGATATTTGGAAGACATCCATGCCATACACAGTTGTAACATTTAGTTAAAAGCCCAGTCGATAAGCAATTTGGGCTAGGCTCTCAGTTTTTGACATCAACTAATGAAGCCAATGAGTGCAAAGACAAGACAGAGTGATCTCAATTGGAGCAGTTGCACAACGATGCTGTTATGTGATTAAGAAGATGCACTGACTCAATTACAAACATCCTTTAGTGCTTCTTAGGGTTGAGAGCTTCAGAGTTTAACTGTTTAAACTACAGTAAATATTGGACTTCTATTACTATCCTATTGTGGTTGTTGTAATGCGATGAAAACTATTGCAAAATTCATTATGTATAATGACTCAGAAAAATAGCTACGGTAATGTACAAGCTCTTTTTCATCATTACATGTTACCAAGGGTGTAACTTTGGGTTGAGAATGGTGTGTGGGTGTGGTGGGGGGGGGGCGTGTCCAGTGGAAATTATGCCTTAGCATGTTGCAGACATTGTATGCTTTACCTAAGTATGGATTTTGATTGGAAAATATAGATCCAATAGGTAAAAGGGATACCCCACCAATCTTTACAATATTAAACACATGTGTTTGGCTTGGAAGCTGTAAGGAGTTTGTTGCTTCAAAATGGTGTCTGTTGTTAGATTGGTTCACACTTTTGAATCAAAATCTAGTGAATCGTTTGTGAAGCTATCGTAGTGGCATATACATCCAAAGCCACTGGTGCATAGCATGAATATAAAAGTAGATAATGCAATATTAACAAGTACATAGAACAATATGGGCTTGTAAGACACACGTCTGGGCCAGATGTTAACATATGAAAACCTAGTAAATTTGTCAGAGGAATAGTTCACCAGATGGAGGAAATAGCATTGCCAAGGGAGTCCTACACACAGCTCTAGTGGATAGGCGATGTGCTGTGAATAGTTTATCATAACAAACATGCCTTTCCACCCACAGAGACTAGAGTTATTTTGCCCCCTCTTATCTTCTGTTCACACATAGACAAACATATGTCTGTAACTGTCATATGGGGTTAAGTGCTTTATGTTCTCTATGGTCAGGCAATGCAGTCCATTTTATGTATTTTTTTCCAGGAATCGTTATGGGAGAAATTCATTACAAATAATCAAATTTGTTAACATGACAATGCAGCATTGGGATTTATGTGACTAATATGTGGTGCTTTAATTAGCACATGGTTAAAGACACTATGTGAAAGAAATTGTAATACAAAGATGTTAATCCAGTGTTCTAGCATTCAATTAAGAATGTGAATGTTAACTGAAAACATGTGTCACACCGGAACGTGAGGTTCCTAATTATGCCAGCAATTAATTTCTCCACTGATAGAAAAGGACAGCGACCACTTGCATTATTTATACAATTTCTTAAAAACCAATTTTGCACAACAATAAAATAGCAGGATTAAAAAAAAAAGATAAAAACAACGGCAGCTTTTAGGCAAACTCAAACCGCATTTGAGGTCCATTGGCTTCAGTCTGTTAGGCAAGCAGGCCACGGGAGAGACTGCTGATTCAGGCAGTACGGCCGGTTCGTCCCTTCACGCTGCAACGCGATCCAATACAAACAGCGGCAGCACTGAGGAGGAGCAAGACGCAGGGATGTAGGACTGGGGGTAAAACCAATACTGATTACCAGGGCCCAAGGGGAGAGAGGGCCCTTGAAAAGTCTGGAATATATTTTATTTCACCTGGATATTTTCATTTCCTAATTAAATTTCATAATGCATGTCAGATGAAATGTAAAGTTAGTGAATTGGCTAAATAACTTGGTTGATTGACTGACTACATTTTGCATACAAAAAAAGACTATCTTTGCTAATGCACCAAATGGTTTAGTCCATCTGCACGTATTTTGTTTGTTAGTTCAGTTGAGCGTCTGGTGGAGCGCAAAATTCTCAAAGAAAGCCAAATTCTGCTACCAAAAAGAAAGAAAAGACAGGAGAAGGAAAGAAAACAAAAGGAGGGGAAACAATTGGTAACTGACTTCTTTTCAAAGAGAGGTGAGCACAAACTAAAAAACTAAATCCATGGTGCTAAACTGCTTGAATATGTCCGCGACCGTTAGTGCTAAAAACGGACTGAGACAACCCATAGAAAGCGCAGAACATACACTTTAAAATGATAATTTGGTTATACATGTAATCTGAGGTAAAGGCTAAATAGATAAACTACACCAACAATGCTTTTTGCATATAACACACCATTGTAATAGCCTAATTTTAGTTTAAATTTCAATTAACAGGCTATAATGTCTATAATTAGCAATAATAGGCTAATCAGTGTCATAGGTAGCTTGGTAGCTCATTGGTAGATGCATATCATGTCAACATTATAGTTATGTCAGATTCAGTAGAACCAGATGTTAACATTGTGAAACACAAGGCCCTCAGTTTCAGAAACTGTCCCACCAGGGAGTGGAGTAGCAACAGACCCCTCATCCTCCTCTTTGGATTTGAGATAAGGTGAGCTTATATCAAAATTAAAGCAAACCATGTTTAGCCATTTTGACTGAAAGGTGTTAAGTAACATTAAAATCTTAGTCTGTTTTATTATATTAGGTTACAATTAGGATAAGAGGTTAATATCAAATGTATCAGATGATGGAGAACTTCTGATTGAGGATGATGGGAGTGAAGACAGCAGGGAGCATGAGTGTTGCTCTGAGCACAGTGTGGAAATGAGGGATGAGCAGTGCAGACCAGTTTTTGCCAGAGGATCCAGGACTATGGCCAGATAAATTAACAGATGATCAGAGAGACACCATAGTAAACAGGCTGGCAAGTAAAGGTCCAGAGAAAACACACTAAATGTAGTAGTAACCACAGTAAATAAGGCTAGAGAATGTTGAGAAAGGAGGTTTGAAATGTGGGTTATCAGGCTATTTTTTTTTTGGGTGGGGAGGGGGCGTTGAGGAACAGGAGGGCCCATCAGGACTGCCTATGCATAGGGCCCAGGGTCTTGTGCTACGCCCCTGAGCAAGAGTAACCCTTAGTCTCACACACCCACAGATCAATTTCAATTCAATTTTATTTATAGTATCAAATCATAACAAAAGTTATCTCGAGACACTTTACAGATAGAGTAGGTCTAGACCACACTCTATAAATTCCAAAACCCCAACAATTACAGTAATTCCCTCAAGAGCAAGCATTAGCAGTGGCTATTGCGACAGTGGCAAGAAAAAACTCCCTTTTAGGAAGAAACCTCGGCAGACCCAGACTCTTGGTAGGCGGTGTCTGACGGGCCGGTTGGGGGCGTGATGAACAGTGGTGATAATAGTCACATTAGAAGTCACAGTGACTTCGAAGGTTATCGTGGAAATTCATGTCATAGGAGGGCACATCGTGTCATACTGAGTAGTGCAGTCTCCTATACCGGATCCTGACTACTCTGTGCATAGGAACATCACAGCAGGGTGTTGCGGGATGTAACGTGGCGCTGCAGAGCATGGGTGGATGCTGCGGATGCAGCAGGACGCAGCAGGATGCGGCCGGGAAATGCAGAGAATCGCAGAGCATAGCTCTGCGAAGAAGAAACATAAGGACTCCGGGGAGTAAACTCCCCAGAGCTAGATTAGTAACAAGCATTTCTGGGACAGGATGCATACAAAAGTAACAAGTAGAGATGAGAGAGCAGCTCAGTGTGTCTAAGGGAGGAACAGCCTCCCCGGCAGTCTAGAATTGTAATAGCATAACTTAAGAGAGGCAGGTTAAAGAGAGGTGCCTGGTCGGGCTAGAACTCTCCCCAACCAGATCGGGCTGTACTGGCCTGCCTCCCTCTACTCTCGCTAGATTATTAATTATACAGTATATAAAACTGATGACTACGAGGAGAAGCAGTGGGCCGGGTTAGGTGGACGCTTCAACTCCTCGTTCCCTAACTATAAGCTTTATCAAAGAGGAGGGTTTTCAGTTTACTCTTAAATGTGGTGACGGTGTCTGCTCCTCGAACCCAGACTGGGAGCTGGTTCCACAATACTGGAGCCTGATAGCTGAAGGCCCTGGCCCCCAGTCTACTTCCAGAGACTCTAGGAAACATAAGTAGCCCCAAGATTCCGGGAGCGCAGTGCTCTAGTGGGACAATAAGGTACTATGAGCTCTTCTAAGTATGATGGTGCTTGACCATTTAGAGCTTTGTAAGTCAGGAGGAGGATTTTAAATTCAATCCTAGATTTCACTGGAAGCCAATGCAGAGAAGCTAATACAGGAGAAATATGATCTCTTCTCTTAGTTCTCGTCAGAACACGTGCTGCAGCATTCTGGATCAGTTGGAGAGTCTTAAGGGACTTATTTGGGCAACCTGATAATAAGGAATTGCAGTAATCTAGTCTAGAAGTAAAGAATGCATGGACTATTTTTTCAGCATCGTTTTGAGACAGGATATTCCTAATTTTGGCAATGTTACGAAGATGGAAAAAGGCTATTCTTGAGGTTTGTTTTAAGTGGGCGTTGAAGGATATATCCTGATCAAAAATAACTCCTAGATTTCTGACAGCAGTGCTGGAGGCCAGGGTAATACCATCCAGAGTAACTATATCTTTCGAAAACGAAGTTTGGCGGTGCGTTGGTCATATCACAATAACTTCAGTTTTGTCTGAGTTTAACATCAGGAAATTGTGGGTCATCCAGGATTTTATATCCTCAATACACGTTTGAATTCTTGCTAACTGACCACTTTCATCTGGCTTAATTGACAGATATAATTGGGTATCGTCTGCGTAACAGTGATAGTTAATTGAGTGTTTCCTAATAATATTACCTAGAGGAAGCATATATAAGGAAAATAGAATTGGTCCAAGCACTGAGCCTTGAGGAACGCCATGGCTAACTTTAGCGTGCTTGGAGGGTTTATCATTAACATTAACAAATTGGGATCGTTCAGAGAAATAGGACTTAAACCAGCTTAGTGCGATTCCTTTAATGCCAACTAAGTGTTCCAGTCTCTGTAACAGGATGGTATGGTCAATAGTGTCAAATGCAGCACTAAGATCTAGTAGAACAAGAATGGAGACAAATCCTTTGTCTGCAGCAGTTAGAAGGTTGTTAGTAATTTTCACCAGTGCCGTCTCTGTGCTATGATTCTTTCTAAATCCTGATTGAAAATCATCAAATAGACTGTTGCTATGTAGAAAATCACATAACTGATTAGCAACCACCTTCTCAAGGATCTTGGATAGAAAGAGAAGGTTAGATATAGGTCTATAGTTTGCTAAGACCTCAGGATCTAGGGTGGGTTTTTTCAGAAGAGGTTTTATCACAGCAATTCTAAATGACTGCGGTACATAACCTGTTAATAAGGACATATTGATCATATCTAGTAATGAAGGGTTTACCACGGGTAACGCTTCTTTGAGTAGCCTCGTTGGGATGGGGTCTAAGAGACAGTTAGATGGCTTAGCTGAGGATATCTTTAACATTAATTGTTGAAGGTCTGTAGGATAAAAGCAGTCTAAGTATATGTCGGGACTCGTTCTTTCTAGCGGTCCTGCATTTAAAGATGAACTGTTAGAAGTTAAGGGCAAAAGATGATGAATTTTATCTCTAATTGTTATAATTTTATCATTAAAGAAGCTCATGAAGTCATCACTACTCAGAGCTAGAGGAATAGATGGCTCAGTTGAGCTGTGACTATCTGTCAGCCTGGCTACAGTGCTGAAAAGAAACCTTGGGTTGTTCTTGTTTTCTTCTATTAATAATGAGTAATAGTCTGATCTGGCTTTTCTTAGGGCCTTCCTATAGGTTTTGAGACTTTCTTGCCATTCCAAACGGGATTCTTCCACTTTGGTGGAGCGCCACTTACTTTCGAGGTTTCGTGAGATTTGTATTAATTTACGAGTTTGGGAGTTATACCAAGGAGCTATTTTCCTTTGCTTTATCGTCTTCTTTGTGAGAGGAGCGACAGAGTCTAAGGTCGTCCGTAGGCAAGTTGTAGCACCGTCTACAAATGTATCAATTTGAGAGGGACTGAGGTTAACATAGAGGTCCTCTGTTATGTTAAGGCACGACATAGACTGGAATGCTGTAGGAATACTTTCCTTAAATTTAGCTATAGCACTGTCAGATAGGCATCTAGTGTAGAATCTGTTATCTGGTTTAGTATGGTCAGGTAGCAAGAATTCAAAAGTAATAAAAAAATGATCTGATAATACCAGATTCTGCAGAAATATTAAATCCTCAATTTCAATACCATATGCCAGCACAAGGTCGAGGGTGTGGTTAAAACAGTGCGTCGCCTTGTGCACACTCTGACTGAAACCGATTGAATCCAGTAATGAGTTGAAAGCAGTAGTAAGGCTATTGCTGTCAACGTCCACATGGATATTAAAATCACCTACAATAAGTACTTTGTCTGATTTAAAGACTACACATGATTAAAAACTCTGAGAATTCAGATAAAAATTCAGAATACGGACCTGGAGCTCGGTAGACAACAACAAATATAATTGGCTGTTCTGATTTCTGTGTTGGATGTTGAAGATTAAGAACAAGGCTTTCGAAAGAGTTATAATTTAGTTTGGGTTTAGGGTTAATTAACAGGCTTGAATCAAATATGGCTGCAACTCCCCCTCCTCGGCCTGAGCCTCTAGGAATTTGAGTGTTAATATGACTGGGAGGGGTGGCTTCATTTAGACTAACATATTCTTCATGGCCCAGCCAGGTTTCAGTAAGACAGAATAGATCCATTTGATTATCAGATATCAATTCATTTACTAGTACTGCTTTAGAAGACAAAGATCTGATATTTAGTAATCCACATCTAATTTTCCCATCCTTTTCTATCATTGCAGTGGTAGTTTTAATTCCAATTAGGTTGTTAAGTATTGCCCCTCTATTCACCACTTTGTGTGGTCTGTTGTTGATTATAATTGGAATAGTACTAGTACTACATGTTACTGGAATAGTACTAGTACTACACGTTACTGGAATAATACTAGTACTACATGTTATCCTACAGAAAACATTTTCAGATTCATCCACTTGTATAGTGCTATCAGGATCAATACCTGGGGGACATGAATCTGTGATATTTTCAACATAATGTCAATACTTGCCTCAATAGGCAGGAAACTTTTCTTTACTTAGCTCAAATCAGGCGTTGAATCCACCACATGAATATCCGCGTCCCTCTGCTGCTCCGCTGCAGAGGAGGACTCAAAACCTTCAGATCACAACACACCCAGGCGCAGGGGCGTAGCACCAGACCCTGGGCCCTATGCATAGGCAGTCCTGATGGGCCCCATGTTCCTCAACATATTGCTAATTATAGACATTATAGCCTATTAATTTAAAATTAAACATGTTTTAAATTAGGCTATTACAATGGTATGTTATATGCAAACAGTATTGCTAGTGTAGTTTATTTATTTACCTCAGATTACATGTATAACCAAATTATCATTTGAAAGTGTATGTTCTGCTCTTTATATGGGTTGTCTCAGTTTGTTTTTAGCACCAACAGTCACGGAGATATTCAAGCAGTTTAGCACCGTGGATTTCATTTTTTAGTTTGTGCTCACCTTTCTTTGAAAATAAGTCAGTTACCAATTGTTTCCCCTCATTTAGTTTTCTCTCCTTCTCCTGTCTTTCCTTTCTTTTTTGGTAGCATGATTTGACTTTCTTTGAGAAAGACATTTCTACAGTAGAAGGTTGCGCTCCACCAGACGCTAAAGCGTGCAGATGGACTAAACCATTTGGCGCATTAGCAAGGGGTGGGTGAGACCTTAGATAGTCTTTTTCTGTATACAAAATGTAGTCACTCAATCAACCAAGTTATTCAGCCAATACACTAACTTTACATTTCATCTGACATGCATTCTGAAATTTAATTAGGAAATGAAAATATCCAGGTGAAATAAAAATATATTACAGACTTTTTAAGGGCCCTCTCTCCCCTTGGGCCCTGGTAATCAGTATCGGTTTTACCCCCAGTCCGACGCCCCTGCCCAGGCGTGGATCACACGCATACAAACACAAGTGAGCTGACCACTTTCCTTCACTTATCTCCATTAATGCGTTGTACTCAGATCTGCGCCCACTACTCATCTGGCTGTGATTGCTTCGAACCGTCGCGGCGATCGGTGTTCTGGCCCGTATGTCTCCCCTTTTCCTCCTGCACGCCTTCCTTCCTTTTCCACTCTGTAGCTGCTCCCTTCTTTCTCTGGATTGCCCCTCACTTGCCTCTTTTCACACTCAAAAATCCTGTTCCACCCACACCTGTCCTTAATCAATCCATTAGAACTGGGCAGCGCTGCCAATGGCGTCAAGTCAGAGAGAGAGGGGGTGGGGTCTGTCAAGTATACAGTAGCTGTTCGTAAATATTTAGACCCACAATTAAGCAACCAGTGACACAGCAATCAGTGATCAAAAACACGCATGCAACATCACTACACAGCAAGGAAAAATACTACTACAATCTCATAAATGACGAACCAAATAGTAAATTACGTGGATGAAATAAATGGCACACAGGGGATTCAATACTATAGACAGACAGATGTTCCACATTTGACACATGTTCTGCTTGAATCTTGCAACATGACATTGCTCAGGCTTCACAGTGTATAGAGAAAATAAAGAATAGTTTTGCAAATGCTGTGTTCAGTAACATTGTAGGAGTGTGTTTTATTACATTTTACAGAAAATGGTTGGTGTAAAAGTAGAAGACATAAAAACAGATGAAACTATGCAAACTATAAACACAGGTGGATACATTTCAGGTCCACTTAACCCCTTTGTTATTATGGTACACACAAATTTAACGCACTAATTAAAGCTAATAATGATGATCGCTTCCATTCTATTGTGAAGCAATTGTACCCTTGTGGGAGTGGTCTCTTCCAAGATTACTACTGTATGCTTTCATCCCCAGGGTGTTGAGTGATTAATTGGTTAGGTGAGCATATAAAACATGTAAATACCACCGCCACCTTGGACAGACGTGAACGCAATTCTTATGGGACTTTGAAGTGGCACTTGTGACAGTTTATTCCCTCTCTTTACACCAAATGGTGAAATCTATCATAGGAAAGTGGTGTCACTTTCAATGCCGTAGAGAGTTACCTTTATTTTTGTTTTGTGCCTTGTCTTAAGGGCAGATTGGAGCCTTTCCTGAAAAGAAAGTTTTAGACTTGTTTAGGCTTGTTGTAGTAAGTTACATATATACATCAACAATATCACCGTTTACACAGTAACAACACCAACACATAAGTAGTTATATCTACAAATCTTTTGAATATTATTACATCATAGTAATTTATCCCTTATCACTATTAGTGCCTTTTTAAATGTTTCCAATATTACCAATTTTAGCCTTCACAGAGTGTTATTTTAGGGCATGTTTTTAACTTAACATTCTCACAAATGGTGATAAACAATCTCACTTGACACAGAACTGGTCAATTTGACAGTATCTTGTCAAAATACCGTTGAGACTCTTGTGCAGACAGGTGTAAAAGTACACACAATAAAAATCATTCTTTTGTAAAATGATTTCTTTGTAGTGTTACCTACGAAAGAGCCATACAAACCTGACAGTTATCTAAATCAAGTTTGTTGTTCGGCACAGCGTGATGCATCCCTCCGCCCATTTTGAATGAACTGACATGGGGCATTAAATTTTTAGCACCTTGCGGTCGTGTTTGTATTGATTATAAAACTTTAATCAAAAAGAATAACAATGGCACGGCCTCATTATGAAAGAGAATGTAGAAAGATGTGAAAGAGAAACAGGGTGCCATCCAGACTACATGTTTATCTCGTTCATCTAAAAGAACCAATGCAAAAGTTGAACACAATAATTAAACATGCAAGAGTAAAGTTATCAAATTTGTATTTCACTTGTATTTCCTGTAGGGGAATGCATCATTTATCAATACAGTGCCTACACTTTAGCTACATTTACATTCGTTATATCATATAAATTGGATTAACTGCTTTTAACTTAGTTAGTGCACCTGACTCTTGAAAGAAATTACAACACTTCCTTAAAGTGACTATATGTAACTTTTTAATGTTTCTAAAGCTCTGTCATTTTTCATACAATGGTCTTGAATGACCTGTAACAGCAAACAAGAGTAACAGTGAAAGCAACGCAATTTTTATATAGTTTTTAGTAAGGCATCTGCCCGGGTTTGATTTTCCCCGCAAAGTCACAGAATGATTTGCGGCACGTAGACGGCGCTACAGTAACACATTGTGATGGGTCACAGATTTCTTTGTTACACCGAATAAGCCTGTGTTAGCGTATGCCAGCAGAGCCAGGTAAAAGGAAGCAGGAGATTTCTTTATATAGGCCTAATTATATTTAAAAATTATTTTAGAAGTTATCTGTTGTAGTAATGTCTGATACTGGGGCAGGGCCATCACAGGAAAGAAGGAAATTAAATGAAGAACAACTAAAAGCTAAAAGGGAAACGGGCGATAAGTCACACTCGGTCGGGGTCATCAACAGATGGAGACAATTACGGGATTGTAAATGATTCAAAACCCACCCCGAATTGGCCCTCCGGTATGTAATATGTTAGACTGCCCGATCTGCCGGCGATTTGATTTCGCCTTGCAGCTCAGGCTGGAAACCTCTATATTTTTCTATCCTGCTTCCGTTACAAATATCTATCTATCTATATATATATATATATATATATATATTTGTAACGGAAATCTGCTTTTAACCCTGCAATCTTCTACGTGTAATTGCTTTACATAATTGTACTTTCTTTTGCATCCTTATTATCCTAATTTGTTTATCAAATCATTTTTCCAATTCAGAATGTTTTATTGTCTTGCTATTTTTCTTATGATGGTGTTTTCTGTTGTTCTGTTTTTGTTTTTGTTATTTGACTGAAGGACGTTGTAAATGGTCACCCCTCAGTGATCTCTCTAGTAGAACTTGTCCATGCTTTTATCTTCAGTAGACTTGACTACTGTAACGGTGTCTTTACAGGTCTCCCTAAGAAATCAATCAGACAGCTGCAGCTGATTCAAAACGCTGCTGCTCGAGTCCTTACTAAAACCAAGAAAGTGGATCACATCACTCCAGTACTGAAGTCTCTACACTGGCTTCCAGTGCCTCAAAGAATTGATTTCAAAATACTTTTACTGGTTTATAAATCACTAAACGGTTTAGGGCCAAAATACATTTCTGATCTGTTACTACATTATGACCCACCCAGACCTCTCAGATCGTCTGGGACAGGTCTACTTGTTGTCCCCAGAGTCAGAACTAAACAGGGGGAAGCAGCGTTCAGTTTTTATGCTCCACATATCTGGAACAAACTCCCAGAAACCTGTAGGTCCGCTGCAACTCTCAGTTCTTTTAAATCTAAGCTAAAGACCTATCTTTTTGATGTTGCTTTTCTTTAAATAATCTATTTTATTAACTTTAATTTCTTATACTGCACTGTAACTTTTATTCTTATACTGCACTATCAATTTTATTCTTGTCTTTTAATGTTTTTAATTTGTTTATTATTGTTTTTTAATTGTTTTCTAACTGCTCTTTAATGTTTTATGTAAAGCACTTTGAATTGCCCTGTTGCTGAAATGTGCTATATAAATAAAGCTGCCTTGCCTTGCCTAGTATAAATAACAGTTGACTGGATATCCTAACTGGAAAAAAAGTAGTACGTGGGTGGTGTTATTTTGATAATTGTGTGTCAATCTAAGCCAACTGCAACCTTGAAATAACAATAAACAACAATAAAAAACACGTTGCTATTTGTGTTCTTACCTTTATTGTTTGAACATGTTTCTATTTGAGTTCTGACTACATTGAGGTTCCTAACAGGTCAGTCATTCGTCTCCTTGGTGTGTCACTGTCATCCATACCAATACTATCTCCGACATCAGCTGCAGTCAAAATAATGAGAGTTTTCTTAGGTGAGCAATGTGACATTTACTTATTGTCAAAGCAACAGAGAGACATTTTGATTCGCATGTTCAAATACAAGTCACTCATAGGTCACATGTCACTGTATCCAATTTTGCACAGCATACCCATGTGGTCCCGATAGGAGTTGGAAAAATGTGAGCTGCAGCATGCCAAACAATGTGACATCTTGCTGTACAAACTAATTAACCGAACATACAGTTATACGTCCAGGTACGTGAAATGTGGGTAAAATCTACAGTGTGAACGAAGTACCCATAGTTAAATACCTTAAGTTCTATTTTCAAATTTGTCCGGAATTCACTTTAACGCAAACAATACCAAAATGAAACAGTTTTTGAACTCATCTACGATGTGTCCTGTGTGTGTCTTGCAGCGTTTCTGGATTTAGTTGTGTGTTCTGTTCGGGGGTTTTTTTGCAGCTTTTTTATGCCGCTGTGCCGGCAACAGCCGTGGCCGGAGGCTTTTTGTTTTTTGGATTTTCCGTCCATCCCGTTCAAGTGAACTTGATATCTCGGGAACGGCTGAAGGGAATTTCTTTAAAATTTGACCGAATTGTCCACTCGATTAGAATTTGATGGTCAAAAGTCAAGTTCACTGTGACATCACAAAACACATTTTTTTGCCATAACTCAATAAGTCATACACTTATTACGACAAAATGTCACACAGGTGGCTAATATCATAGAGTGATGATATTTTAAACGGTCAACTTCACTGTGACATCATATTGTTCTGCAAAAAAATGAATTTCTGGACATTATTCAACGGCATAACTCAGAAATATAAATATATAATATATAAAATAAAAAAATGTCTCAGATAACAGAAGGGGAGACATTTGGTCGGATACTGAATTGGTGAATCTAATATCAAAACTGTGCTGATTGTATGGATCTTCTCTGCAGGGTTGAAGATGTGCGTGAAGCATCCACATTTCAACAGAAAATACACGTATTACCTTATATTAAACTGCAACTTGACTGGTTGGCAAGGCGGTCATTCTAGTTCCTTTTTTTCTAAATGCTGCATGTGCTGCAAAATTGATAATTTGCCTATTGATTTTTTTTTTCACCTCTTTCCAGGGCCACCATACCTTCATCTTGACACACTCATCAAAGTATTGTTTGTCTCAAAATATATTCATTTGTTCTTTAAGTAAAAAAAATAAATAATAAGTTACTTCCTTTACGTCAGAAAAGTCAAGAAGCTTTGTTTTATTATGGGACTGTTATATAGCAGACCAATGCATGGGCAGTAATCACTCTCACACAAAGTAAAACATTTGAGAAAAAGAAGTGAAAAGAAGAGAAACAGTGAAGGAAAATGCCAGTAACTATTAAAGTCCAATGAGCATTTTCATTTTACCACAAGGGCAAAGCATACAATACGCATGCAATGCTTTTATGTAAAAGGTAAGAAATGTTAACACATCTTTCACCTAGGCTTCCTATAGAGCATGTAATTCACTTTCAAGTGTTACGTCATGAAACATTTAATGATTTTGCTCCAGCCTATTTTTTCCAATTCTTTCATCAGTGTATGACACGGGTCATAGCTTTAGGTTTTGAGGAAAGCACTTTGTACTGTGATGGGAAATTAACTAGGAAAAGTAAAAACTAAAATGCAGCGGGGCATTTGTTATTAGGGCACCCACGCTTTTCCATGATTTGCTTGAGGATTTCACTTTGAATCTCTATTGAGATTGAGAGTTTAGGGCGGCCATTAGCACGAGAGGCACGCGGGTAGGATTAATTCCCAAGACCGCAGAGACCAGAGTTCAGATCCCGGCAGTGGTAAATGTAGCTGGTTTGGACGTTCCAGTGAAAATGGTTTGCAGTGTTTGTGAGTGGGGAGCTCGGGAGAGATTGTGTCCTTGTCTGTGCACTAGTGATTGCTATCAGTTGGGTGGGGGGGGTAAACAGATTCCAATAATGCCTATGTGCCCGTCCACATGTAATCTTTCCAGCATACCTCCACCCACCCATCTGTTTTTTTTTTTTTTTTCTTCCCTGGGACCACTGTTCACAATTTAGCACTCCAAATTAACTTAATGTCCTATTCCTTGTTTGATACATGTTTTTGTATTGAGAAAAAGGTACACATAGCAGTAAGCCTAAATGTCAAAAAAACTGCCTCGAAGGCATGACCTTTCCACCAAAGGCCTGTTGAACCAACCCGTTCTCACTCCACTCGTGAACTCGTGAAATACCGATGCTTGGTCAGTGGCTCTCAGTGTCAGATAGAACGCAAAAACCCACCCTTCAGCATATGTATGGAACGCACCGGACAGTTGTGGTGGGCGGATCGATCCAAATATCGATAATATCAATACCAACAATTGTATTGATATTGATCAATACCAGTGTAATGAGATCGATACTGTAGTTTTAGTTTCTCTCCAGTATGCACCGCTGTCTGTGTCTGCGTAAGTGCCGCTGCTTTCAAATGCTGCTCCTGTCACAGCGCGGAGCAGGCACACTTTGCTCCTCCTTCCCCCTCTTGTGATTTGTTGTTGTACCGTCACGTGACTCAGCGGCGCCGAGCAAACAAGCAAGACCAGCAGCACACACACACACACACACACACACAAGCAGAAGAATGGCAGAGAGGAAGAGGAGCGTTTTGTGTGAAAATTCTGTCCTGGGTTTTAACTTATTAATAATCCAAAGGAAAAATCACAAAACCACTTAAAGGTCATGAAAATTCATTCAGATTTAGCAATTTGATGATGCATCTACCTTAATTATTAAAAAGTATCAGTATCGTATCGGCGATACTGGCCCTCTATTTACTTGGTATCGGATCAATACCAAATTTTGCCGCAAAAAATGGCGCCTAGGGAGGTTGGTTGGGGTAGTGGATGGGTCAAACAATACAACAGACCGGGTCTCATGTCCTGTTCTGCGTGTCAAAGAAACATACATTTTATAACCCACCCATTCCTAAACCTAACTGTCCCGTTCTTGTGCCGCATGTCAGTCAGTCCATCCCGACCCAGAGCGTCAAAAGTGACGTCAAGAGTCCCGCTGCTAATGGAGACTTTTAGCGTGAATAGCCAACGCCAAGGGACGCAGTTTTAGCGTGAATAACAAACGCCAAAGGATGCCAAGATTCCCGATGCTAAAGGAGACTTTAAGCGTGACTAACAAACGCCAAAGGCACATGACCAAGCATCTGTATTTTACACATTGGGAGAGTGAGTATGTGTTGCTTGAACTTAACTAAAGCCTAAGGGAACACACTTAAATCCTTCTGCACAGTAAAACCACTTAGTTAAAACCTTAACCCAGTGCTGGGGATAGAGTTGGACGTGCAGGACTGCTACTGGAAGTCCCAGGTGGGAGAGCAGTGCAGCCAGTGAGGTTTGTAGTACACTTATGTCAGCAGGGATTTTGCGTAGGCTTAGTCTTGTGGACATTGCATGAAGAATATCTTATTGTTCTCTTTCACACAGCATAAAAAAAAGAGCCTCTGATTTTAGACCAAGTAAATATTCAAAGCTGTCTTCCTCCTGCAGTCTTCTTTTGAATTTGATGCAAGCAGAGATTGTGTGTGTGTGTGTGTGTGTGTGTGTGTGTGTGTGTGTGTGTGTGTGTGTGTGTGGGGGGGGGGATGTCTGAAAAGGGCATTACTTGAAAGATTTACTAGTCTGATGCTGACTGGTCTTATATGTAAACATAAAGGGAATATCAACATAAAGCAATCAATAATTCTAACAATATAAAAGGTTCTGGTGTAGCTTTAGTGTCATGGCTGTCTCTATACCTGTCTCAAGTGGAGCATTGCTGTTGTTATGGTTAGGAGGCTGGATGTTGGGATCAGCCATATTAATGATCAATTAATTGAATGTGATGTAAGGAACTTTGTGCGGATGCATTCACTGAATAAATGTCGTTTTGGAGGGAATTGGTTTTAATCTTGCATTACCTAATCGAAAGCTGGGTGAAAAAGTATAATAACTGACTAAATAACCTTTCTGTCTATTGTTAGTATTGTTACCATTAAGACGAAGCAGGTGTTGATTAGTTTGCAAATACTTTGTTAATAGTTTAAGTTATTTTCTAAGCTAAAATGTCAGAAAATCTCAATATCAATAATTGCTGGTTTTCCTACTTTTTGTGGCATTGAGCTCAACATCGTTTGTTAGACAAAAGTACACCTTCTAATCGTTCAGTTTGGGTTTTGGGAAACTGTGACTGGCATATTTTCTTTTAAGTATTTTCTGACAAATTCATAGACCAAGCCGTTAATCAGTTTATCATGAAACTAATCAACAGATGAATCAATTATGATAATTAATTGCAGCCCTACACTAGAAGACATCAATATAGTAATATATTTATGAGATGTGCTCCAAACTACAAAAAAAAACAGCTGTGGAAACATTGAATTTTAAAGCATGTTTCACTGATGAATAAGAGAGAATGCATTTGTTAAATGTTTTACTGACTGCCAATAACAGCTTGGATTTACAATACTATTTTTCTTAATCCATTCAGTTCGTCTGACAGCATGTGATGTATTGGATCTGTGCATTGTTTGGCCCTTATTCATCTAATCACATAAGTACATGTTTGTGCACCCATGTCTGAAATAAATGGAATGTTCACATGAAACCCCCTGGATGCCTGCTCTTTGTTGAATGCCAAAAGCACTTATGGATATGCTTAGACTCAGAATTGGTATTTCTGCTCTGCACATGGTTCACAGAGTACTACAGCATAACCATACTTTTTACTATAATAATACAAGAACAGACTCTACTTCTATATACAGTAATGTGCTGGATGACGATGTGAGTATAAGCAAAGCCATAAGTCAGACAACCACTGTGCATTAATACAATGTATCAGAAGAAAAGCTGGGTTGAGCATGACTGCCATCCACAGCTAAATCCCATGCGTTAACCAAAACAAACCTGAATATCTCATGTTCTTTGGCTCTCATAATTGGAACAGATCAATTGCACCTTTATTACACGCATGAGATGGATAACCTTGTCCTCCTTCCCTGCCATTTTAATGGGCCACTCACAGCCCCTGCTCCTTGCCTCTCGCTAATCCCTGCGGAGCCTATACACTTTTAATCCCTCCTGCAGGACTGGTAACACAATATAGGCTCACCATCCATCGGACCATAGAACCTCCAGCACACTGCAAAAAGTAAGGGTTCCAAGGGTTTCTTTGCAGTCCCTTCGGTCCCCCAAAGATGAGAGATGCCGTTCAACCATTGACATATATATAATGGACCAATAGACCCCGTTGCTCTGGACGGAGACCAGTGAAGGCTATTAGAAGCACTTTTCCGGTGATCTCTTGCTGACAGAGACAACGTAAATGTGACGTTGATCAACGTGTCTGGAAGTTGTAAGTCTTCTGGTAGTTGTGCCAAGAGAAATCTCAATCATTTCCAATCTTACAGAGACGGAGAGTGTAGGTATATGTAAGGAGATAAGCACAGGCTAATTATTGCTAACTCACATGCTAGTTAACATTAGTAATTAAACCTAAACAGCTCATGTAGGTCCAAACTGCTTGCGAGCTTCTCCTGTACTATACGGTAATTCCTCTACTGTGCGACAGTAAGTCGCGTGGTTATGACACAATTGTTAGCCTATTTTTACAAAAACGTCTGCTACGGAGCCATAACATGAGGTACAAGGTAATGGAGCCTTTTATACATTGTTGTTTTTCTTTAGAAATAAACAATGGACAAATAGAGTCTTTAAACGCTTCAGATGTAAAGTTATTCGCAGTCAAGTGACATAAAAAAAAATGGCGGTCAGTGGAATGCTAACAGGAGGTGATACCTTTGTAGCAACAAAATGGCGCCATCGGAGGTTCGAGTTCTGAAGCAAAGCTTACCCCCTTGTGTTCAACACATTCTCACTCCCACCGCGTAAAATATGGACGCTTGGTCCTTTGGCGTTGTTATTGATGCTAAAAGTCTCTTTTAGCGTTTTATCTAAACACGTTTTATCTAAACGCGATTGGTCGTGACTATTCACTTTGGACACTGGTCAGGATGTACGTATAAAATGGACGTTTCCGTGACATGCGGGACAAGAATGGGACAGTTGGATTTAGGAAACGAAGAATGGGACAGTTGGGTTTAGGAAAAGATCGTGTTTCCGTGACACATGGGATAAGAACGGGACACAAACCCAGATCTCTGGGAGGAAAGTCCTGTGTTGTTTGACCCATCTACCACCCCTACGTGGAATTTCGGACTTTAATACTACTCGCTGCCGTTGTCGCTCTTAATACTACTTCATCTTAAAGCGCTGTGTAACTGCTGCTCTGCCCGTTGCGTTCCATACACACGCTGAAGGGTGCTTTTTGCATCGTATTTGACGCTGAGAGGCACTGCCTAAGTGTCCGCATTTTACGATTTATGAGTGATAACGGGTTGTAAGCTTGAGTTTCCTTAAAGGTTGGACACTCCTTAGGAAACGTTGCTGTGCTTTAAGAAATAGTCAAATTCTGATGCTTCAGTGTATCATGTGGAAAGTCAAATAGTTTTAGCAGTGTAGTTTTTTGTTATTTTCAAGAAACACAACGTACTTAAGTTCATATTGTATGAGTGTATATGTGTTTCCAAAAGTAAATGAATAAGAGAGTAGTTGAGGTGGTCACAAATTTGTATTGAGGTAACTGTGCCAAACTTTAATTTTTAACCACAAAATCAATGGCAATTCATTAAAAAAGCTAATTACAGTCTATGTACATTACCAGTTATGGTGTAACAGCATCTTGTTAGCGGTAATTCTTGGTATTGTCAATAAATGTTTAGTTTAGGGCAGCAACTAACAATTGACATTATCGATTAATATATTGATTCTTTTTTTCCACTTACTGTACTTAATGTTAATTGTTTGTCTCAACATGTACAAAAACGTGTGAAACATCCGAAACATGCCCATCAGAGGTTCAGACAGCACAAGATTTTTTTTTTCTAATTTCTTGTTTTGTCCAACTAACAGTTCAAAACTCAAATAGTTCGCTGATTTAAAACACAGCAAGGTTCCTGGCATAGTGACATAAACAATGAATTATCAAAATTGTTGAAGATTTCTATGCTGTTGATTGGACTTATTGTTTCACCTCTAGCTCACTTTTGAAATGGAATAAATGTATATTAGCTGGAAAGGCACTGGGAGAGCACAGACCTCTGCCACCTTACAATGTTAACAAAAGTGAAAAATAATTTGTATCTGCCCCGTGATTTGGAGCCACTCCAAAATGTAAAGGGTTCTTCTTTGGCCCATGCTACACCCTTCCACCAAGTTTCATAAAGATTTCGGGCCGGTAGTTTTTCCGTAGTCAGTAGTTGCTGACAAACTGACGAACAAACTGAGCCGTAAACATAAACTCCTTGGCGGAGATAACTAGGTACTGTAGTTGCCATGAGCTGTGATAACCATTTACAGGAACTCAAAATAGAGGAGAGTTTCCCTGTCAACTCATCTGTAGAACACAGAATGCAAAAAGATCAGAGCAGTGACCGCCTGGCACCAGAGCTGTATAGTAACGAGGTAGAACTACTTCACTACTCTACCTAAGTACTAAAAGGCTGTATCTGTACTCTACTGGAGCATTCTTTTTTTTCTCCTACTTCCACTTTTACTTGAGTACATATTTTCGATGAATGAAATAATTTTACTCCGATAGATTTTTTTATGTGCTGCATTGTTAGTCGTTACTGTTGTGAATTCCTCACGCTATGGAGACTGTGTAGGTTACAGTGTGTGTACGTTAGTTACGTACGCTAAGAAATCCCCGAGATCGCATCATGTTTCTTTTCATTACGGTTGCCTGTTCAGAAGTCAGAGACGATGTAAGTTTGTACTCTTTCTATTTAGCTGTTGTTGCAGCAGAGTAATCTATTCCTGAGTTGTTTCAGTCTGCAGTGAGTCCTGAATGTTAACCGTTTGACCCTGTGATGTGAAGCTGCTAGTATATCTGTATGATGCTAGCTTGCTAACTTTCCTGTTCATCACACATGTTACTAGCTAGTGTGTGATACGTGTTTTTGGGCTTTAATCGTTACTGTGCTGGAGAGGATGTTCATTTTACTTGCACAGTGTGATAATTGTACATTTTATTTCAGTATTTGTTAATATTTGTTATTTTTAATATAATATATTTAATATTTGTTAATTCCTTTGGCTACAGCCTTAGGCTAAACATTTGACATAATATAAACAATATGGTATTCAAACTTTTGACTGCTTTCTTTAATAACTAAATAACACAATACTTGTATTTTTACTTTTCAGTACTTGAGTATTAGATTTTAAAATAAACTACTTGCAATACTTAAGTACAAAAAATGTTGAATACTTTAGTACTACTTAAGTGTTGTGCTTAAAGAGCACTTCTACTTCTAGTCAAGTCACTTTTTTGATAGAGCACTTGTGCTTTTACTCAAGTATGGGTCTCTAGTACTTTATATACCTCTGCCTGGCACCAAAGAACCAAACGGAATAGAATAAAGAAGTAAAACAAGAACAAATTATCACTTTAAAATAGCTATATGAGGGAAAATATGCTAAACACATACAATGAAATGCATTGAGCCGCCGTCAGTACGTTTCTTTCGCTTGAATGTGAAAGATGCAACAAAAAAAAAGTTTCCTGGAGGAAGTGTATGTTCTCTGAGTTTTCCATTAAGTGGGGTGCTGCTGAGCAGAGTATATTCTCGGGTTGCAGTGCTGATACTGTTTGTTGTACTCTGCATGGACTCTATAACATCCTATATTCCTGGTGTAGCCCTGTGCATTCAGCTGGCTGATCAGAGGAGACAGCCTGCCGGTGCATACACCACGTACATTCAAAGAATAAACACAGCCTTGTATCTGATGCACTGCATGTGGTTGGATCACAAAGGCTTCATTGCAAATTGTTGCATGAAATTCATTCAGTTCAGGGTTCCAGATTTGGAGTTTAAATACTTTTGCTATTGATGGTGATGATGCTGTTTTTGTTCGTCATACTAAAAGAAGGAAAACACTTTATTTTTTAAATCATGAAATCAAAAGAGGAATTAATGAATTTTAATCATTTTAAATGATGTCTGTGAACAAAGGGAGGAATATACAAAGACATGCTTTCCAAATTTAACAATGTAATCAAATGATTGGATGAATAAGTACAAATGGATTACATTTTCTTTAAACATTTTGGAATCAAACACTGTTCCCATTTAATGTTTGTTGACCACACAGTCTCCCAACCGAGTAATTGGGATCAGGCCTTTAATCTAATAAGTATCTATCCTCCCCATTGATGTTACTAACTCTGCATTTGTGTCAAACTGTGGTGTACAAACAGGCAAAAGATCAATAAATGGCAATGGTTCAATAAGTGTGTATCCTCGGGTTGAAAACCATAAACGCCAATTTTCTGTACCTTGGATCCTCTCATCAAACCGACTGCTGTAGCCCCTTTTTCACTAGGGTTGGAAAAAAAAAAAAAAAAGATACATCATTGCGATATTTTCTGTGGCAATACTGTATCGATACGCAGACGGCAAGTATCAATCTTTTATTATATATGTGTTGGTCAGTTTGTCTGCTTGACAATCCCATTTTTCAGCAATAAAAGTGAAGTGAGAAGAACAAACAGAGAAATCTGTTGTTAGAATAATTTACATTATCAAAGGATAGCCGGAACCACTGAAGTTAGATCAAAGTTTGTTTACTTGCAAGTAGAGTCAAATTCAAGCACTTACAGCAAAGCATAAATTATGACTGATGACTAAGCTTTCTACAACAGCTTTTGTAATACAACGTAGAATGTGATAAAACTCTAATAAAGAGTCCATGTCGTCAGTTATCTCAGTCAAGGAGCGCCTGTTCTTTCCTCAGCATCACACCGTGCTCCAGACAAGCACAAGACAGTGGCTCCCAGATGGCAGTTTTAATACTAATCAGAGAAAAAGTATGTATCATAATTTTTCTAACAATAATCTTTTTAGATAAAAACAGGTTGACAAAGTTTCCTTTTCAGGACATAATTTGAAATTGGGAAAAATTTGAAGTTGGAAAAAAGGTAATAAAATGCAATATATCGCAGAATATTGCAATATGTTGAAAATCGCAATAGTATTGTGTCGTGACATAAGTATCGGGATGATATTGTATTGTGAGGGCTCTGGTGATTCCCACCCCTACTTTTCACAAACTGTGCATTCGCCATTATAGTGTGGATTCTACAAAGAAAAACCTATGCTCATCAATGGAAATTAACACTTTAAAGATGTTTACATAAATGTGTGTTTGCAGGCATTCTTTTGCATTCATACTATGAATAATGCCCTAATGTTTTTCCTTGTTCAGCTCTATTTTAAACATGCAAAAAGGTTTCGCAGTTTTGACACAATTTCCCAAGTAACCGTTGCCGGTGCCACAAAGATCTATTGAAGAGTTGTCTGTTTGTACACAGTGGTTAAATATATAAAGTAACAAGCTGGCAAAGAGAAAATTAGATACCTAAAAATAGAATATAATTGTAGAGTAGGCGCAGGTCAATTGTGTAATGATGAAAGCAGAACCTTGTTAAAAAGTTAACAAGATGAAATTAGCTTAAAACACATATTTGATCAAATGCACCAACTGTGAAATCTGCTTCATCTACACTTTGGCAAATTTACATTTTTTTTTAGTTTTTTTTTAACTTATTTTGAACTTCCAATCAATTTCTCCAGAGTTGCCTGAGAAAATAGATACAAAGTTTTGAGACATGTCCATCCATCCATCCATCTTCGTCCGCTTATCCGGTGTCGGGTCGCGGGGGGAGCAGCTCCAGCAGGGGACCCCAAACTTCCCTTTCCCGAGCAACATTAACCAGCTCCGACTGGGGGATCCCGAGGCGTTCCCAGGCCAGGTTGGAGATATAATCCCTCCACCTAGTCCTGGGTCTTCCCGAGGCCTCCTCCCAGCTGGGCGTGCCTGGAACACCTCCCTGGAGGCGCCCAGGGGGCATCCTTACCAGATGCCCGAACCACCTCAACTGGCTCCTTTCGACGCAAAGGAGCAGCGGCTCTACTCCGAGCTCACGGATGACTGAGCTTCTCACCCTATCTCTAAGGTAGACGCCAGCCACCCTCCTGAGGAAACCCATTTCGGCCGCTTGTACCCTGGATCTCGTTCTTTCGGTCATGACCCAGCCTTCATGACCATAGGTGAGGGTAGGAACGAAAACTGACCGGTAGATCGAGAGCTTTGCCTTCTGGCTCAGCTCTCTTTTCGTCACAACGGTGCGATAGATTGAATGTAATACCGCACCCGCTGCGCCGATTCTCTGACCAATCTCCCGCTCCATTGTCCCCTCACTCGGGAAGAAAACCCCAAGGTCCTTGAACTCCTTCACTTGGGGTAAGGACTCATTCCCTACCTGGAGAAGGCATTCCATCGGTTTCCTGCTGAGAACCATGGCCTCCGATTTAAAGGTGCTGATCCTCATCCCAACCGCTTCACACTCGGTTGCGAACCGATCCAGTGAGTGCTGAAGGTCACAGGCCGATGATGCCATCAGGACCATATCATCTGCAAAGAGTAGCGATGAGATCCCCAGCCCACCGAACTGCAACCCCTCCCCACCCCGACATCCTGTCCATAAATATTACAAACAGGATTGGTGACAAAGCGCAGCCCTAGCGGAGGCCAACCCTCACCTGAAACGAGTCCGACTTACTGCCGAGAACCCGGACACAGCTCTCACTTTGGTCGTACAGAGATTGGATGGCCCTGAGTAGAGACCCGCTCACCCCATACTCCCGCAGCACCTCCCACAGTATCTCCCGGGGGACCCGGTCATACGCCTTCTCTAAATCCACAAAACACATGTAGACCGGTTGGGCATACTCCCAGGCTCCCTCCAGGATCCTTGCGAGAGTGAAGAGCTGGTCCGTTGTTCCACGACCAGGACGGAATCCGCATTGTTCCTCCTCAACCCGAGGTTTGACTATCGGCCAAACCCTCCTTTCCAGCACCTTGGAGTAGACTTTACCAGGGAGGCTGAGAAGTGTGATACCCCTGTAATTGGCACACACCCTCTGGTCCCCCTTTTTAAAAAGGGGAACCACCACCCCAGTCTGCCACTCCTTTGGCAACGTCCCAGACTTCCACGCAATGTTGAAGAGGCGTGTCAACCAGGACAGCCCCTCCACACCCAGAGCCTTGAGCATTTCTGGACGGATCTCATCAATCACCGGGGCTTTGCCACTGTGGAGTTGTTTGACTACATCAGTGACTTCCGCCTGGGAAATCGACAACAATCCCCCGTTATCCTCCAGCTCTGCCTCTAACATAGAGGGCATATTAGTCGGATTCAGGAGTTCCTCAAAGTGCTACTTCCACCGCCCTATTACCTCTTCAGTTGAGGTCAACAGTGTCCCATCCTTACTGTACACAGCTTGGATGGTTCCCCGCTTCCCCCTCCTGAGGTGGCGAACAGTTTTCCAGAAGCACTTTGGTGCCGACCGAAAGTCCTTCTCCATGTCTTCTCCAAACTTCTCCCACACCCGCTGCTTTGCCTCTTTCACGGCAGAGGCTGCAGCCCTTCGGGCCCTTCGGGCCCTTCGGTACCCTGCAACTGCCTCCGGAGTCCTCCGGGATAACATATCCCGGAAAGACTCCTTCTTCAGTCGGACGGCTTCCCTGACCACCGGTGTCCACCACGGTGTTCGTGAGTTACCGCCCCTTGAGGCACCTAAGACCCTAAGACCACAGCTCCTCGCTGCAGCTTCAGCAATGGAAACTTTGAACATTGTCCACTCGGGTTCAATGCCCCCAGCCTCCACAGGGATGCACGAAAAGCTCCGCCGGAGGTGTGAGTTGAAAATCTGTTGGACAGGGGCCTCCTCCAGACGTTCCCAATTTACCCCCACTACACGTTTGGGCTTACCAGGTCTGTCCAGAGTCTTCCCCCACCCCCTGACCCAACTCACCACCAGATGGTGATCGGTTGACAGCTCTGCCCCTCTCTTCACCCGAGTGTCCCAAACATACGGCCTCAGATCAGATGAAACGATTATGAAATCGATCATTGACCTTCGGCCTAGGGTGCTCTGGTACCAGGTACACTTATAAGCATCCCTATGTTCGAACATGGTGTTCGTTATAGACAATCCATGACTAGCACAGAAGTCCAACAACAAACAACCACTCTGGTTTAGATCAGGGAGGCCTTTCCTCCCAATCATGCCTCTCCAGGTGTCTCCATCATTGCCACGTGTGCGTTGAAGTCCCCCAGCAGAACAATGGAGTCCCCTACTGCCGCCCCATGCAGGACTCCACTCAAGGTATCCAAGAAGGCCGAATACTCCGAACTCCTGTTTGGTGCATATGCACAAACAACAGTCTTGTCCACCGGGGTAAACTCCAACGTAGCGGCGCTCAGCCGGGGGCTTGTGAGTATCCCCACACCTGCCCGGCGCCTCACACCCTGGGCAACTCCGGAGAAGAAAAGAGTCCAACCCCTATCCAGGAGTACGGTTCCAGAACCGAGACTGTACGTAGAGGTAAGCCAGAACCCGGCCACCAGGCGCTCGCCGACGAGCCTGCCGTCTGGGCCTGGCTCCAGACGGGGGCCCCAGGCTTCCTCCGGGCAGGGTCACTCCATCTCTACCTTGTTTTTCCGTAGGGTTTTTGAACCATTCTTTGACTGGCCCCTCACCTGAGACCACTTTGCCTTGGGAGACCCTACCAGGAGCACAAAGCTCCAGACAACACAGCCCTCAGGTTCACAGAGACACATAAACCTCTCCAACACGATAAGGTGATGGTTCACGGAGAAGGTTTTGAGACATGTATTAAAGATAATTGTGTAGAGTGTAAAAGCAGATTTTGAAAAATGTTAATGAAGTTAACAAGTAATTTCTCATGTTTCAAGTCACTTTTAGCCTTTTTTCATTATTCAATAAAAAATACAAATTGATCCATCTATTTCATGAGACAGGTGTGTAGGAGAGGGACAAGTAAGTCAAAACAAACTCCCACACACTCTCTATATTGCAAAAATAGATGTATTTGCGTGCAACATTTTGGTTAATTATTCAACAAAGGCCATTATTTTTCCATAAGTGTTGTGAGCACTTAAAGTTAACCAGGAAACAACAAAAAAAAGTTACAGATTTTTTACATATGCATTTCCTCAATGCATTTTCATGAACGGGTGCGTATGATATCGTACTTAAAGTTATGCACACTAAAACGTATGATATCAAATGAAAACTAGGAGACCGCCGGCTAGTCACGTGACGTCGGCTACAGAGCTCTGTGCTACAGAGCGGCAGTTGCTAGCTGTTTAAGCCGCTACAGATCTTTGTGACGCAGGCTACAGACTTCCGTCACAGCTCGTTGTATCAGCAGCAGTTAGTAGATGTGTTTAAGGAGCTACAGAGCTCTGTGACACAGGCTTTGGTGCTCCACATGGTGCTCCGTCAGATCAGCGGTAGTTGGTGGTTCAGTTACCCGAGAATAGGTGACTGTGACACGGGTACAGAGCACTGCGAGCTGCGGGTCATTTCGGCGGACATTACAGTTAAGTTTTGGCACTGAAACAACTAGTTAAGCTCAGGAAACACTCCCAAGGAACATGCATTTCCTGGGTAATAGTCTTTTGTTTTCCACGGGAAGTAAACTCCGCTCCCTGGTTTGAAAGTCCTGTGAGTTTAAAGGTCCGGTGTGTAACATTTTTAGTTGTTCATTATCAAAATCTGTGTTGCACATTTACAAACTTGTCCTTTTTCATGAATATTTACCACCGCCATCAGTTCCAAGTATTCCTTTTGGCTTGAAATTTTACATTTGCGTTTGCATGAACTGGGGGTAGACGCTCCATATTCATGCGCCATCTTGAAATACGTTAGCCGTTAAGGGACATACTGGACATAATGCTCCGCCTTTCGCGTTTTCGCTGTCACATGATAAACTCACAGGTGCTGCTAATGCTGCTAAAGGGTATCGTAGTTTCCCGGCCCCGGCAAGATTGAAGAAGGAAACATGGAGGACCACACGTATTCAAAATCCAAATTTCAGGAACAGGAGTCTTCTTCTTCTTTGTCCAGAAAAAGAAAAAGGATATTGAAAAGAGCAAGAGACTGGCTTTTTGAAGTGTGAAGGCTACCGTAGCTGTAATACGTACTTTGAACTGAATGGCGCGAGAGAGTTGATTGCGATATATGATCTCAATGCTAGATGGGAGAAATTCCTACACATTGGACCTTTAAGCCCTCCCATCTTCCCCGAACACCTCCCTACGCGGCCAGCCACGTTCTTATACAGCAGCAGTCAATGTGGTGCGCCCAGCAAAAAAGTCATACGAATTACAGTGCTTATCTTTTTGTAGCTTTTCGAATGTATGGTTCATGAGAACAGGCTGATTTCCTCCATGTAATGGAATGTGATGTGTTTGCGCTGCATGTCTAATTGCACTGACTTTGCCTGTGTAATGACATCATCTAAGCTATCCTCTTGTCTGTTAAATTGAAAAAACATTATGAGTGATTGTCTGTGTATGTAGGTATGTATGTTTTGTATGTTCCCTCTGTGTACTATGTGATGGACAGTGTGTCTGTTTTTTGTGTTTGGGTGTACCCTTCTGTCTGTGGTATGTTGTGTGTACTTTTATATTTGGACCTTGAGTCTGTAAATAAAGTTATTATTATTATTTCAATGCCCAAACTTTTTTGATATTCTTCCCTTGAATACAATCGTCAGTGGGAGCTTTTTTTCATTCGTCACATCTTCAGCAGGTCACTCACAGCAAGATCATACTTTCCTGCGAATTATATTATTAATGAATCAAATGAATTAAAACCATAGCAGCTATCATGCCTAATTACACCAGAAAATAATACGTAACCTTCATTATCTCATACACCTTTCATTATCTCTGGACACATTTCTGAACTCAATTAAACAAAAAAAGGTACAACACCGCTATCACTGCCATTAAAGCATTAGTGAATTATATTTCAAAACCTAAAACAGTCTATAATTTAAATGGAGATAGGCACATACAGATACCAAAAAGGTTCATGCCAACTCATTAATATGTTTTATAACCTGCTTTGCATGTTTATAACCCTCGCGCTGTGCCTGAGTGCCTTATTCAAAGGGCCAACTTTATCAGCCACATCGATTTCAGTGACAGGCTGATAATGCCTTTCAGTGTTGTTCTTGCCAAATGCAGCAATAAACGTAGAGAGGGAGAGCCAGAGTGTGCGAGAGGGGTAGAGAAGCAAATTGATCAGTGCAATGCAAGTAAGGACAGAGCCCTAATAACTTTATTTTAAAGTGAAGCTGAGGAAACAGAAAGCAAATCAATGATGTCCTAACGGGCTTGGTTCATATGTTTTATTGGTCTCTTTTTAAAGGAGTTTTCATTCTCATTTTAATTCATTAGGTTGTAATTACAACAGATCAACAGGGCAGTTCAGACCTTCTAAATTTAAATACATTATCATGTTTATGCCTTATGTCCTATGCTCTATTGTTGTCCCCTGGCAATAGCTTACCACATGTGGTTAGCATTAGTTGTTTTGTTCTTTTTTTTCTCAGACTTTTCAAGGGTATTTTGTGGGTGACCCATTAGCCTCACATGCTGCTAAACACACACACACACACACACACACACAGATATGCATGCATATTTTAATGCATATGCACATATAAAGTATGTAGGATTATGCCAAGAAGCCATTATTAGTTTGCCATGTGAGGGACACATCAACTATTTTGGATAATAACCACAATGCTTGTTTCAGTTAAATACAAAATCTGATTGTTGGGGGAAGAAAATAAGTGCTGAGAAAGCCAGATGCATTGCAGACCTGACACACATCATTATTCTTATTTGATGAAAACAGACATTGGTATTCAACCAGTATTTGCCTTTAGAATGTTTTTTTCAATAGCTATCCAGGAAAATATATGTTATATGACAAGTTTTCCAAGTAAATGCTGACTGATGATATTTAACATGCAGCACTAGCATATGAGAAATTGCTAACCTGATGGCAAATTGCTTCCCCCCAATGGAATTTAAGACGCAATCACCCTCCAAATTGACAACACTGTACGACCGGAATGATCTTCCTATTTACTGGGCAGTGATGTGCACTTGTTCTACTCTTGTGAATGTATTTGTTGACTGCTTTTCATCAAATGAACGCTGGCTCTATACATACAAACAACACTATTATTCACAACAGTCCTTATCTGCATGTATGGTTTCTCCTAATAACCTTTTATCTTTTCAGAAATACATAATGTTGAATGAATTGTGACTCATTCATATATGGGTAAATGAGTTTATTAGTAATATACATGTTTCCATTAAACCTAAATGGTAGAACTCCATACAAGATCAAAACTAGACTAGCATTCGAGATGGAGAATAGTCTTGCTTTGCCAGACCTTACTCCACAGCGCTGCAAAGGAGAGTCTGGCTAGTCACTATTCCGGGATGGGAGAAAAACGTGCTCTGGTTTATTGGCATTTCTTTAAACCAATCACAATCGTCTTGGGCGCAACAACTGCCCATCTGCAAAACAGCCTCGGGAAGGAACTTGTTTTGGTGGAACGTGTACGTTCAAAAGTTGTTAATAGTCGTGCAAGAGAAAACTCAGATTGGACTGATTACAGTCTAGCTAGTTGTCTGGATTTACCCTGCAGAGATCTGAGGAGCAGTTAACCATAGTACTCATAAATCCACCGGAGATTAAAATTCCAACAAAGAAAAAGCGGAAGGTAACGGACATCCGGCCGATTTCCGTCGGCAACGGAGCAAATCCCGGAAGTGGAACGTCGTGGATATAGACTAGATGGAGAATAACAAACAATGTTGCCCATTTTGATGGGAAATAATACAAATAGTAATGCAAGAAGGCATTCCATCAGAAAACAACACAACATTTACAGAAAGCCAAAGCTAAAAGACTTCAACTGTCATAGTTGTAACATGTCATTTCATTATCAGTCACACACTATCTGGAGACAGAGATTGAGACCTAGCAAACAATGTGACAGTTCAAAGGTAAATAATAGCATATCATGTCTATTTAGGAACAACATATGCATGCAGCTAAAAATAACTAATAGTGCCTGGCTTCCTTTTACTTAATTTTACATCATTTAGTTTGTATTGATCCTGTTTTATCTACCAGTCACTGATGGCCAACTCAACTTATAACACCTGGAAAATTGATTATTTTTTTTGTGTTTTTCATACCCATAGAAAGCAAGGCCCATGTGAAAACATTGTATTGTATACATATATATTTTGTCCATATTGGGTCAAGTATTTACTTTTGAAATTACATTTCTAAAGGCTACACCTCCTGAATTGAAGCTCAAATGCTCATGATATAAAACACTCAAGCACTATTAAGAAGATATATAGCTGTTGAGATATATATGTTGAAAAGAAGTTGAAAGTTAATAATGTTTAATGTGATGGATTGCTTCTGTTAAAGTTGGTGGTCATACTAAAGAATGAAAAGCAGCAAATCTCTTCAAGTGGGAAGACAAGCTGTGATTTAACAAAATATGCTGTGTGCAGACAGGAATTAGGTGAATTATTCCTAAAACCACAGAGCCTAGCTTTGTTCACAAAAGATGTACTCCAACCGAAAAAACGTCAGAGATCATGCTCAAACCCCAAGGAATCTGTAAATATGTAGCGCACTAATGTTAGTGAATATGACTGAAATATATGAGTGTGTGTGTGTGATTTTGGGATTATACATCTGATTATTACCAGAACCCAGAGCATGCATCATTTCTATTCTCATTTCACCCACCACTCATATTTTAAAATGATTTTAATGTACTTTATATGTAGAAGTGCATCTGTTTATCTAAAAGTCTGGCTTTATATTACATGAAAAAGATCACTGAATAAATGAGACTCAGAAGACCTTCAAAGGTCCTAATGATGTTTTTTTTTTGTGTGTTTTTTTGGAATAGGAAGAATGTATCTTGCTTTAAATCTAAACCTGTCAAACCTCTACTGATAGCTCACAGTTGCCTTACATCCAGTAAATCTACCTCAAAATAGTCTGATGCTGAATAAATGCTTACTTAAGAGGCATCTTGTGGTTTCTTCTCACTCATGAGCAAAGAAACTCATATGAGCAAGTTCAAATCATAGACAGCTTGATTGACACCCCATCAAGCCATGTCCTCACACCATATGCCGACTCATGTTGATAAGCCACAGGCAATTCATCATAGTCAGAAAGAACACATCCCCAGACTGCATGCTTTAATGGCTTGCAAACTCTGGAATGCAGCTGAAATATAAGAGTCAACTGTGGGCAGTTTGAGCCTGAATCACTACCCAAATCAATGAACGTTTCCTTAATTTAAAGCTGTTTCTCCACTGTTACTGTTACTCTATGCCTCATCTGTTCAACCAGCACTTGGGCTCATGCCAGAGAGCTGTGTTGATGTCAAATCAAATGCGATTATGGCCTCTAAATTTACCATCTGATTGGCCAGATCGGTGAGCAAGTCTTTACTAATTATATTAAACCTCTGAAAAGGCAACGAGCAACTGTGACTCCAGTCTGCTGTGCTGGATATGTTTTCTATAATGAGCATAGTCTATTTAGATATAGATTACACTGATCTACTTAGTGAAATGAGTCAAAAATTAGGAGGGCTAATATTGGATGAAAACATATCGACAGAGGATAATAAAGAACAATATATACATTATGGGATTCCCTTGTTGCACATTATCCTACTACAAATGTGTAAAGGAATGTAATGGGACAAGTTGATGACTGTTGCAAATAAGTATTGTAAATAGTTATTGTGGATAATGTTGCAGAGAGCTTGTCAATTTTAGGCGAGATGTAAGGAGTTGAAAGCAAGACTACTAGCAAGAAAAATGGCAGAACTAGTCAATTCAGCAAATGCCCAACAACTACATTTGCTTATGTTTAAGTGACAAATCCATCTGGCATCTACAGGAGTTATGACTCTTGTCAGGGTAGGAGGCCGTGGTGGTTGGATGGGTCAACCAGATGTTGGACTTCTATATCCAAGACCAATTTTTCACTTTCTGTTTCCTTCCCACAGTCAGCATTGTCATGGATTCTTTAAACCATGTCCATGACTCTTCCCTAGCCTTAACCAAGAAGTTCAGAGATCTTCAACAAGGTGTTCGGGACCCCTAGGGGGTCCTAAGAGTTACTGCAGGGGGGCCACAAAATTATTAATTTTTTGAAAGTTTCTTTCACAATTTAAAATGTCTTAACATGAATCCAACATATTATTAGCAAATATAAATCAACCTATTTGTGAAAAAACATTGATTGCCTTATAAGACAGTTACTAAGGTAGCCATCCACAGATACATTTAATCCTAAGAATTCAGTGTACATGTTTAACATTAAAACATGATTTATAAAACGATTCCAACAATTATTATTTTAATAGCTTAGTATTCTATGCACTAAAAAGATATGTATAAAGACCTTACGCCACCCTACACCGTATTGTATGCCCAGTTTATTAATTGTATACAATATATATATATATATATATATATAGTAGGGGGTCCCTGCTCCATCTCTCTGTCAGTTAAGAGGCCCTTTGCTTCAAAAAATGTTGAAGAAGAAGTTAGTTTAACCTAAACCATGATCTGTCCCAGTCCTGCCAAAGTCATTATTGGGGCTGAATCTAACCAAACATTAACTAATAACGGTGTCAGATCAGAAAACTTTTATTTTTACAATGGTGATTTGTAATGGTTTCGGAGTCAGATAAAAAATTACAAGCTATTTATTCTGTTGTTTAATGTGGTGGAATTATTGAACAGCATTATAGACAGCCTCTTACCATTACCTTACCATTTTTTACACCAATGTAAGATTGTAATGATTTCTTTGTATTTACAATGTAACTGAATGCAATTATTTTTACCTTTGACCACTTGATCTAACTTGCAAAGCGAAGGATATAGTCAAAATGTGCAGTTCTAGTAAAGATGTAGGGCATTTCTCTTCCCCAAGAACATGTGTGCAGATAGATCGCTTTCCCTTTCAGGCATTTCACGGGGGGTACACTTTGTTATGACCTTTTAGGCCATTCCAGATGATATACTTTGGTGGTAATAGCCATTTTAATATTACTGTTTGTTGCTAAGAGCATCTGAGTCAGCAGGGCATAGCTTCAAAGGCTTAATGGGGCAAAATAAATTGCCACACCAAGGGAAAGATACAGCACTAATCACACCATTAACATTGAGCATCAGCCCAAAGTGGCCATGTTTGTTTCAAGTGTCGAGAAATGAACTCAGGTCAACTCAAATTAAGGGCATAGGGACCACATGAATAGAGGATATGCCCCCTCTCTCATTTTTGTAGATAGTATTTTTGTTCACCCTAAACCTCTTCTCCATTAAATTTAAAAATGGGATTTTGTGTGTCTCCTTCAACAAATTTCATTGTATTGAGCTGTCTTTCTGTCCATTCACTATTACAGGAGTTGAGCTCTAAAGCATTAAGTACAGTTGTAATTACTTGGAGCCTTTGTTTTATGACTCTCCAGCCAAATAGTCAGCCTTGTCATAGCAAAATCTATTGCACATTCACTTAGGCTTATAGTGCCATTAGGTTTTATGTGAAGACATTTTCAAGCCCCATTTAGGGCTTTTGTATATATCAATTATGTTGATATGAAGACAAATCCTACAGAGCTATAACACTGCATTCAACTAGCATCATCTTCTATTATTTGTAATAAAAATTAATTTCATTCCCAATGATTCATGATATGGAAGACAATTTTTCTCTTTTTTTTGTCCATCACAAACAATGTCTTTGATAATAATGGGCTGGATATTTCAGCAACTTAAGGATAGTACAGAAACTACATTTATGCCTTAACAACAACACACTTCCTTAACGCAAGAAAGATATATGACACCTCATTATCAGCATGATGAAATTCCCTTGGGTTTTGTGTATGCAAACAAAGAAAAAAGTTAATCACAAACTTTAAAAAAAAAAAAAAAAAAAAAAACTAACAATCATCGAATAATAAACTTTTCTTAGAAAGAAATGTTGCTAACACTTTACTTGAAGATATCTACATAGGAGTGACATGACACTGTCATGACACATGAACCCTAACCTTAACTCTAACCTTTCAACTACATAGTCGTTGGACGCGTGGGGAGACTACTGGGATCCGAACACATCTAACCCTAACCATAACTTGTCATGACAAAAACTGACACTTACTAAAAGAAGCGTTATGTCATGAACATTTATGACTTGTTTATAATGTTTATGACACGTTCATGACAGTGTCATGTCACTCTTATGTAGATACCTTCAAGTAAAGTGTAACCGAAATGTATAAGAATACTTTTTTGGTTTTTTTTAAACATTTTGTTCTTTTTTGACACTTTTCCTGACGTTTTGTCACATTCTTTCCAAGTTTTTTGTCACTTTTTCCAATGTTGTTGTCGATGTCATTTGGTCACACCCTCATACTCTGCTTCTGACTGGCTAGCAGTCCTCACCTAGCTACTGTCAGGGCACGCCCTCATACTCTGCTTCTGACTGGCTAGTAGTCCTTACATAGGTACTGTCTGGGTATGCCCTCATACTCTGCTTCTGACTGGCTAGTAGTCCTTACCTAGCTACTGCACATGTGCAACTCCGAACAAAGATGGAACAGACATCATGATTTTTGATGTTTTTGTCAATTTCTTTCCAAGTTTTTGAAGCATTTTCCAACATAGTTTTCATGTTTTTCAAATGCTATGAAATTGAATAAAACACCCATATTCAAGAAAGGTAATGAACTGATCTTTTAATTTACTTGTGAAGAGCGTTGTATGGAACCATCCACATTACTTTTTTTTTGATAATTCCGTTGAAAGAAACCCAAATTTCTGATCTAGAAACTTTTTGAAAATGGGTCAAATTTGGCCCGAGAACAACAGAACAACCTAAACATAATGGGTACATGAGTTTGAGTTAATTTATTTCATGCTCACAGTTAAACAACTGAATAAAGGCATAGCGTTTAAAAGATAGAATGTCTAGCCCTATAAAAATAGAATAAATATGCATAATTACACATATGCACACATACATTTATACTCACATAAAAGCAGCTATCCAATCCACTTATTCTTATGATGTACGTAAGTGCCTTAAATACAGTAAGATAAGCTGTACAACACTCAAACAAATGTATGATGTACCGCCAACAGCAAGGGTCCAAACGATTTCTGAAAGTTTGACTGTGATGTCTGTTAACGTTCTACTTAAGATTGAACGCTGTCAAATTAGGCACGACTATTTGGAACCCCCTAGAACAGTGGTTCCCAACCTGGGGTCCGGGCACCCCTCAGGGGGGCGGCAAAAATCACAGGGGGGGCGCAAGTCTTTATCTGGTTTGAGGTTGAGGTAAAAAAAAAAAAAATATTTGCAGATGTTAAACAAATTATAACTAGAATATATAATGTACAACCCCAAATCAGAAAAAGTTGGGACAGTATGGAAAACACAAATAAAAAAAGAAAATAGTGATTTCTAAATGTACTTTGACTTGTATTTTATTGCAGACAATACAACAGCACATCATTTAATGTGTTCCTCATGACTTCTTTTTTTTTTTTTTTTTTTTTTTTTAAACAAAATTCCTATTTTGGTTCTTGCAACACATTTCAAAAAAAGTTGGACCAGTAAAGCATTTACAACTTTGTAATGTTGCCATTCCTTTTCACAACACTTAAAAGACATTTAGGGACTGAAGACACCAAGTGATGAAGTGTTTCAGGTGTAATTTTGTCCCATTCTTGCTGCTAACAAGTCTTAAGGTGGGCAACAGTACGGGGTCTTCGTTGTTGCATTTTGCGCTTCAAAATGCGCCACACATTCTCTATTGGAGACAGGTCGGGACTGCAGGCAGGCCAGTCAAGTACCAGTATCCTCTTCCTCCGCAGCCAGGACTTTGTAATGTGTGCAGAATGTGGTTTTGCATTATCTTGTTGAAATATGCATGGACGTCCCTGGAAAAGATGTCTTCTTGAAGGCAGCATATTGTGCTCCAAAATCTCTATGTACTTTTCAGCATTAATGGTGCCATCACAGAAGTGCAAGTTACCTTTGCCAAGGGCACTGACACAACCCCATACCATGACAGACCCTGGCTTTTGGACTTGTTGCTGGTAACAGTCTGGATGATCCTTTTCTTTTTTGGTCCGGAGCACACGGCATCCATTTCTCCCAAAAAATACCTGAAATACTGATTCATCGACCACAGTACACATTTCCAGAGACAGAATATGAACTCCTGAATCGGAAATGGTTGCCTGTGCCCAGTGTCTGAAAATGCAGATCATTACAGATCTTTGTTGTGTGACTGTGACAGATGCAGGGCACTAAAGGATCTCTCATTGGCTAACTGAACTTAGACATTCAGCATTGGATGGGATGGGCCCCATTCTATTTCCTGTGTACCAGATCTGCCAGTTTCTCCTTTTTTCTAAGGCTGTGATGTACAAACATCCCTGATTGTCCTTGATTGACTGACAGAGGAAGAACAACCCCTTCATGGTGGTGAAAGTAAGGGCAACATGAATATATAATGCATTTCCACTGTGTTGTTGCCTTGGGTATTCAAATTGTGTTTGCTGGGAAGAGGAAACCAAATCAGGGCTGCGCATAAACTCCCTTTGATTGACTGTTGATGAATTCTTCAGAGATCACTAGAGGTAAACTACTGTATAATAGAAAGGTTTGATATTGACAGCTATGCAATGAAATTAATTCCTGAATCCGGAATTCCCTCCAGGTGGATATACAAGGATTTCCACTTAGTGCTGTGCTAATTAAATAAATAAATAAAAGGCTTAACAACATTGGCTTTCTTTTGTAGGAACACACTGGCCATGCGCTGTCTGTTCAGACTCCACTCTTATTCTAAATATGTTTTTAATCTGTACTTTACAATGAAATATTCATTACTCTGTGGTATTTCCACATCTGATTTACCCCGCATTTTCACTGAAATCTGAATCTTAAAACCTGTGTCAGGAATGTATTGGTTTTACATTTAAAACACACAGCGGACCTCATTCCCTGGAGTGGAATTCTATTTTGTGATTTATGGAGATAAGAAATGAACACAAAGGAACTAATTTTCAGCATCTGGAACTCCTGGGAGTGATATTTCATTTGGGACTGAAACAGACTAAAAGCACAGCGCTGTTTTGACTTTTTTGGTTGAATGATGATGGAAGGAGAATTATTGAAAAACACAGGAGGCAACTGAAATTCAGTTGCATATTTCTTGTCAGAACACAGAGTGGCCTGAAATTACAATAACAGTGTAAAACAAACTATTTATGCCACTGCTTATGCCTGTGTAGTCCATTTGAAGCTGAATGGTGTTCTCTATTAAAAGAGTTACAGAAATTGCATAACATGACAGCCATTGTTGTCTAATCAGGCGTTAATGAAGTTTGGGCTAAACTTGCGTGTTGTTTTCATAAACCTGGGAGAAATAGAGCCATGCTGCCGAATCGATTCGGATCGATGCCCACAATATATGTATCCATGTATTTGAATTTGTCTAGACCTCAGACAGAGGCATAGCTAAGTAATAAATACGCAGGTGAGTATATAGTGTCAAAGATCTTCTATAATTTCAAGCAGTGCCAATGCTATGAAACGGAACACACTTCCTGGCTCCTAAAGGGGCGTGTCCTCGTTTGAATGTGTAGTGAACGTCGTGTGGATGAATTAAAACTTATATTTGAATAATTTATTAATATGTTCTTTTGCTAAAGTTAGATATTTACACAGGTAAAAGACATGTTTAGCATCACGGAGATTGGTTTTGTTAGGGCGTTCACCAACGTTAGCTGACTTTAGCTTCTCTGTGTTGCCAGATCTGGAGACAGAAACAGGTCTCAAACAAAGTTACTTTAATTTTCTCCTGATGTGTCTATCTAAAAATCAAAAAATGCCATGTTAGTGTCAGAATGTTCTGGAGATATGTTGCTTGTGGAGAATGGGTCCAATATTTACTTTGGTGACTATGGGGCGAAAGAAGCGCTCATAATCTGTGTTCACGTTCACTTCTCCCGTTGGAATCAATACACTCAGGCACTGCCGCTAGTCTCCTATAAAGGCGTGGCCGTGGTGGAGTCCACGTGACACAAATACAGGAAACTACTCTGAGTTGGGGCGTCTCAGTCCTAAACCATGTTCTAAACTGTCTCTGATGTGTTATTATGGAACCCACGTAACTTCTAGGCAAGTCCCGCCCTATGAAGCAGCTCAATTGGTTGGGGTTAGGCATTGACCTTGAGTGGTTAATGTTAGGATAGCCGATTGGTCAGGGGATAGGACCTGAACAAATCGGGTTAGGTTAACTTGAGGGATCATGGATGCCTGGCCAATAGTAGCATGTGAATGCTATTGAAGGGTCTTGCCTAGAAGTTGCGTGGGTTCCATAATAACGCGACTCTCATAGTGTTTGGTAAGCTGTCATCTGAACAAAGGTAACATTCAATAACATGTATAGCTGTAACTGACCTCTTTTTTTTATCAGTTAAAACCCTGTGATATAGGATATGGGGAATAGGATGTGGTTACACTAAATGGTGTGGTTATTTTGATGCTACGTATACAATATTTTTTCTCAACTGTCCACATATTCTGAAGTTAGGTATAGAATAGTTTGGCTTACCAGATGTCAAGTTCTGGGATGAAGCCTGACACCTGGCGTGGCTCTCACGTGCCAGATGCCCCTCGCCCACTATCTCAAAATAGATAGTGGAGAAAGGTCTGGAAGTGCGAGACTATGTATACAATAATTTCATATAGACTTATCCCACAAGATACATTTCTGCAAGTTTGTTTCTTCTTTTAAAATAAAATAATTTTCAACTTGTGAATTATTTAAATCTGATCCTGATAATGTGAAATCCCTGCGCCATAGTGAACAAGCATGGCGTAAGCAAACACCCTGAGTCTTATTTGTCAGATTGAGTACAACCCCAAAAAAAAATAATTAAACAAATAAACAATCAATGCTTCACACGGGGAGGGGAACTCGTGCAGCTTGGGGATCAAAATGTCACCGAGGCAGCTCGAGCCCTCAGAGGAAAGAAATGACACCAGTGTCACTTCCTTACATGTTAATTAGTGCATGAAATTTCACACAGCACAATAACCAGAAGCCACACAAGTCTTAGATTGCTTTGTTGTTGCATCAGTATGATGCAGGGGTTGCTATGTATCTCTCTGTGTGTGCTGTTTATTCATTAATATATGTAGTAGTTTCTCTGATCCCATTTCAGAGAGAATATAAAGGCCTTGTCCTTTTTGTGCACATGGATCTAAGTCACAGTTGAAACAGGTGCTGTAGTTATTCAACCTTTTTAATACTTCTGTCTGTCTGCTTATACCTGGTGGCTATATAAAGCCCCTTTTGTCCCCCAGTGGGCTAATATCTAAAGTGTACCATGATTTATAAAAATTGCAGACGCAATGATTTTCATCCTGTGTAAAAAAGGGTGTAATTTGTAAAGTAAATGTTCCAGGGTGAGATTTACCTAGTGAACACAGAGGCAACCCTGACAGTACTATTATAAATACAATTATCTGTACTGTAATTCCAGACGTAACTTGTTTTTACCACATTGTTCTTTTGTCATGTGAGGTTGGGTTAGTCATGAGAGAAAGGTTTTGAATACATTATCGGCAAAGATTTCAGTGTTTTTAACACCGCGGTATTCAGGACGTCTATCAATAATGAACCCATGCACAGTAATTGCATTTCTGCATGTATAGAGGTTGTGTGGTCATTATTGGTAAAATTGAGCTCAAGTTTCTGCTTTTCTTCCTTTGTCTCTCTACCTCTTCGACACACAGAAACAAGCTTGTAATTCCACCAAATAAAAGTCAATATAAAAAATAAGTTAAAAAACGATTCAGGATAATAGCAGTTTAATGTATAGCCAGCTCATAAGCATCTAAACAGCAGCTGGTGGGTAGCTCTGTCCAAGAAGAAAATGCCCCGGTGGGCAGAAAGTGATGTGTGGGTTGTTAGCATGAGCTAAACACATCAATAAAACATTAGAAAAGACAGCAAAGCACTAGCGAGAAGTAAAATACCACTAGCACTAAATATTAAATTAAACTATGAGGTTTTACTGTACTTTGCAAAGTTGCTACTGAAAAGGAATCTGTCACACGAAATAATCTTCCACACAAAGATGCCAAGTGATCCAACGCGACTCCTGATATAGGCAAACAGTGAGGAAAATGGATTACATTGTGTAAATGTGAGGTGGGCTCAATTTTAGGGTTGTGTGACAAAATGTAAATGCAAAGCAAGTATAAGAGCAGCTATCAGATAAGGATGCATGTTGACCTTTTGATGGGAGGATGTGGAGGCTAAAGAGACTTAATCAAATGGAACCCTCCCTTGCCACAGCGTGGTTTGACAGGTGCTGTGCATGAGCAGTGAACCAAACTATGAAACCTACTAAATGATTAATAATGGCCTGTAGCTTTATGTGTGATGAGACTAGAGGGAATGGTTATTGGCAATTCCTCTCCTGTCTCTTTCACACACACATGCATACGTATACACAGACAAAAAAAAAAAAAAAAAAAAAAAAAAAGACCTTTGGACTAACTGCAGTGTGTGAGCTTGTATTAGTTGCCAATGGCCAAGCAAGAACCCCCTCCTCTCATCTCTCTGCAACGCAAAGTCAAAGCGCTTCTGGCCACAAAGCACATCTGCTCATCCTACCTCTGAGAATCATCTATTGCTCATGTGCAATTAGGGATCACAGATCTCAGATTAGAATGCCGCATGAATATAGCCCTGTGTTTTGATCAGCGCAGATAGAACGCATGAGGTGCGAATGGATGGGTGGGCGGGTGCATAAAAGCAATGCACCCATTTTTACTGCCGAAAACATACCTCACGATAAATATGGATTTGCGATGATGCCCTCTTGCATTCATTTTTCAGCTCTGCACTGAAATGTGAGTACTACTGTGTCAAGCATAAACTTGCACGTTGTGCAACACAATCCATCCTCTTGTCATGCTGCACTACATCCCTGCATCCATCATATTCTATAATGCACACAAGGTCATTCAGTAATGAAGGGATCTTTTAACTGCTAAAATTTTCTGGACTGCAGGAGCACAGGCCTGTAAAGTTTGCTCGTAAGTGTGTGTGTGTGCGTGCATGTGTGCGCATACACAGTACATCAATACGATGTGTGCATATGTGTTTTTGTGTGCTGGGTTGTACCTTTTATGCTGCCAGAGACGGAGCATTTTCATTCAGCTCAGAGAGCAAAAAGCCTGAGGGAAATCAAAGTAAGCATTTCCTCCATTCTAAAGCACCACCTTTAATAGGTACAATGCCACCCAAGCATTCAGCCCTGTCCTTTGCACTGTGAACACATATCATGGCCTAAACTGGTTCCAAAAGATATTTTGTAAATGTTCCTGCACTGACGTAATACTTAGGCAGCAATAGAAGAGGTTTTCTTTTCTCTTTAAAACATATATCTTCTCTCAAGTTAACGTAAACTGTGGTCATGTATCTTCATGGTCTTCATCATGAGCGTATAAAGTGTCTGTCTGTTTACAACCACTCACCATGATGTAAATTAGAAAAACAGAATCCTTTATTTAGTTGCTCCTGTCAGAGGTTGATGTTTCATGAATCATTATATACATTATGTGCTAAGTGAGTAAGACCTACCAGAGCAGATAAGTAGCATCTTGATTTACTACAGTACCTTTAAGGACAGGTTACCCAACTTTAAAAAATGAACAGACCCACTTGCTACACTCATTGCACTGCCTTGTCCCGGGGGAACCGCGCATGGTGTGTCGCTTTGTAAAAGAGCACATTAATAAGGAAAGAGCTTGTTCCTTCATGTCGTTTGAGTGTTTCTGGAGGGCATCCTCCATGTCCTCCACGCTCTTTAGGGTTGGAGGTAGGGATAGTGATGGGATATGTCCCATTTCTTAATGGATACTCCACACATCAGGGATGTATGTGTTTTATTTATTTTTTTAATCATGGCTGATGTACATAGTTCTTCCTTGAGAAATTAAATAAACATTTTAACAATATTAGCTACATTTTGTAACGTGCAAATGTAAAGACAAATCACCTTTACATTAATAGAATGGTTGAAAAGATGCAGTAGGAAAGATGTTTACTCTGATGAACCCGCAGCCATGTACACGCTGTCAGTTTTGTCATAATCATAAGTGGTATTCTTGCATTGTTGGTAAGAAAACTGATGACGGAAGATAGATGTCTCTCTGATGGACAAAACATGACTGATAGTCTTAAACATGGGTCTTCTACGTTTTTTAAGCCGAGAACCCCTAAACTTAAAGAGACGGATCAGGGACGCCCTACTACATACAGTACAGGCCAAAAGTTTGGACACACCTTCTCATTCAATGTGTTTCTTTATTTTCATGACTATTTACATTGTAGATTCTCACTGAAGGCATCAAAACTATGAATGAACACATATGGAATTATGTACTTAACAAAAAAGTGTGAAATAACTGAAAACATGTCTTATATTTTAGATTCTTCAAAGTAGCCACCCTTTGCTTATTTTGATAACTCTGCAAACCCTTGGTGTTCTCTCAATGAGCTTCATGAGGTAGTCACCTGAAATGGTTTTCACTTCACAGGTGTGCCTTGTCAGGGTTAATTAGTGGAATTTGTTCCCTTATTAATAAAAAAGCAAAGGGTGGCTACTTTGAAGAATCTAAAATATAAGACATGTTTTCAGTTATTTCACACTTTTTTGTTAAGTACATAATTCCATATGTGTTTATTCATAGTTTTGATGCCTTCAGTGAGAATCTACAATGTAAATAATCATGAAAATAAAAAGGAAACGCATTGAATGAGAAGGTGTGTCCAAACTTTTGGCCTGTACTGTATATTGTATAAATTGAGTTGCATATTAAACTGGGCCTACAATAACGTGTATGGCAGCCTTAAACTTTTATACATAACTTTTTTTTTTTACATAGAATACTAAGCTATTAAATAGCCTAATAATTGTTGGCATGATTTTATAAATCATGTTTTAATGTTAAAACATGCATGTGACATTCACTGTGTCTGTGGATGGCCTTAGTGACTACCTTACCAATAGGCCAGTATGCCTATTATCAATGGGGATTTATATTTGCTTAAATTTTGAAAACACTTCAAAAATGAACAATAATTTGGAGGCCCCCCCTGCATTGACTCTAAGGACCACCTAGGGGCCCTGGATCCCCTGTTGAAGATCCCTGGTCTAAAGCCATGCTAGCAGCTGGGCGACTGGGAGAGACTGTACCTAAGCAAAGTAGAGCTTTGAGCTAAACGGTAGGATGCTAACTCGCTCGCAATAACTATGCTATGAAAATATTAATGTGTTAATGTTTTGTCCACCGTCCTTAGTTCAGTATGTTAGCTTTATAACATGCTAATTAGCACTAAACACAATGTAGATCTAAATCTGATACGTCACAGACCATATTATTGGACAATTTTTTTTTCTTTTTTTACTTGAGGATGGTGATGGTGATGTCAGGGGCATCAACCAAGTTGTAAAAAAATATTTTGAGGGGGTGGCATGCATGTCTCTACCATGTTTCATGGCAATGCATACAATTTTGTATGAGATATTTCACTAAAAACCACAAATGTCAACCTCATGGGAGCGCTGTAGGAAAAGTCAGGGAATCACCAAAGTGATTTGGCTTTATCCTTTGAGGGCCATGGCTGTCTGTACCAAATGTAATGACAATCCAATAGTTGTTAAGATATTACAGTCTGGACCACAGTGCTGGACCAATTGACCGACCCACAGTCCACCATTACACCAGTAGTGTGGCTACTAAAAGAAAACATTTTTTTTTAAGATTCTTTTTTGGGCTTTTCTGCCTTTTTATTTTGACAGGACAGCTAGGTGAGAAAGGGGAGAGAGAGGGGGAAGACATGCAGGAAATCGTTACAGTTCGGATTTGAACCCAGGACCTCTGCGTCGAGGCATAAACCTCAGTATATGTGCGCCTGCTCTACGCACTGAACCAACCCGGCCACAAGTAGAAATTAGTTTGTTCTAAGGATTGTGAGAGAGGGGTTCTTTCCTTATTTTTAGCATCTTTACATCACATCTTTACGTCTTGCCATCTTTAGCCGTGATCATATTTCTCAGTTCCCGTACAAGCATTTTCTCTCTCAAAGCGGATGACAACCTTTCTTTGCAGGGCAATTTAACAAAATGAAAACTTCAAAAACGTAAACCCATTACAACATGGCCTACCATGCTCTTACATGTCCCTTACCTGCGATGGGATAGTTCCTCTCACCCCACAATATTTTCTGATACACTTTGAGACAATAGTGGGATGTGAATTAAAAGCCAGAATATCTTGTCCTATTAGCCCAGAGGTCCAGTACACCAATGCAAATCTAGTAAGCAGCATTTCACCATACCGTAGATGCCTTGTCTTTTGCACAAGTAAAACCAATTTCTCCACTTGCTTTCATTGAGGTTAATGATGTCCAGACCCAGCACCCATTAAATTAATTAAAACAAAAATAGAGTTCCTACATAACAAAGATGGATGGGGCTCTAGCGAAGATATTTACAGGTAACTTAATTACATTCACCAAATAAAACACATCTAGGTCACAAAGAGGAGAATTCTAAATAGCCAATTAAGCCAGTGGTAAGAGCCTTAATAAGGCAAGCAAAGTACATAAAATGAGGGGAAGTAAGTGAGTGTCAGTGCAAACGACTTTGCCTAACACTATTCATCATGGGACTAAGTGGTAAGATGGTGTCGGGCTTCTAAATTCTAACAGCATTAATCCCAGATAGCAGGGCTCATACCAGCCAGTATCAATAATGGCAATAATAACTCATCCATCTGGAAGTCATCCAAACCCTGACTGGTTAATTATGCTTCCCTCATGAATATGCCTTCCGGTTTTTAACGGTAGGAGAAGAAGAAGAACATGGCAGGGGGGTAGAGAGAAATGAAGAAAGGGAACAATGGAGCAGTCCCACATCTAAATAGCTTTTGTTAGCCAGTTCAGAGGCATCTGCCTGTTATGTGCTCTTGATCATAGTGACATCGGCTTCAGGGACTGTGCCGTATCCCAGCTGGTGGACATCAGGGGACCTTGAGCATCTGCAAACATGACAAGAAGTCATTTATTAGACAGCAACCTTGACCAGCTTATTGTCCCTAAACTTGAAATTGTCATTTCTGAAAGGAATATAGTTTGATCTCTTTGGTATGACATGAATAGATTTCACTATACAGTAGAGGGTGAAGGACAGAGTGAGGCCTGATGGTCTCCATTACTGGCTTCACTGCATATGTGCGAGCTGCTCTTTCAGACAAATTTGCCACTTATATTTTGGATATATTTCCTCTGCTACATTTTCAGCAGTCAGTTAGATACTGTAGGTACTAATGGTTTTACTGATACATATTATACAGACAAAACTTGATCATTTAAAAAAATCTGACAAATTATTAAAGAATAAACTATCTAACAATATATAAAACAGCTGGCTTCTCCTAGACCATCTGTGACATTAAAATGCCAAAACATATGCAGTCATAATAATCCAAAAATATATATATATAAAATTGTCATTTCTGAAAGGAATATAGTTTGATCTTTTTGGTATGACATGAATAGATTTCAGTATAGAGGGTGAAGGACAGAGTGAGGCCTGATGGTCTCCATTACTGGCTTCACTGCATGTGCAAGCTGCTCTTTCAGACACATTTGAATACTAATGAATGTTTTAGGTGATAAGAAGGAACACAACATTTATATTCATGAAGAAATGTTAATGTAACTACTACCCAGTGGTGAATAGTAACTACATGCATTTACTTAAGTACACATTGTATGTAGTTGTACTTTACTTAAGTATTTCCATTATATGCTACTTATATTTTGGATATATTTCCTCTGCTACATTTTAGTCAGTTATATTGTAGGTACTAATGGTTTTACTGATAAATATTATACAGACAAAACATGATAATTTTATAAAATCTAATGAATTATTAGAGAATAAACTATCTAACAATATGTAAAACAGCTGGCTTCTCCTAGACCATCTGTGACATTAACATGCCAAAACACATGCAGTCATAATAATCCAAAATTATATATACTGTATATATATATATAAAATATGTTAATGGTCTGAAAGGGGCTGTTCGGCCCAACAACTGCTTTGACTTTGATACTATAACTATACATTTGCTAATAATATGTATATGCTTTTACTTTGGTATTGGTACTTTGGAGTAGTATTTTAAATGTTAAAAAGTTAAACATGAGACTTATTCCACCACTTGCACTGTTCAAATACTGACCCCTCCTGTTAACTCAGAAATAGCCGTAGCAATGTAAAACGTCCCACTACAACTGGCATTCACAGCAAACAGAAATAACACAGCTTTTTCTTTAAATTTCTTTTATAGACATGCTGTAAGCTCACCTAGCAGAGCCTGGCTAACCTCCACACAAAGTTTTCCTTGAGAGACCTCACTACCTAACCCAATTCTATCTTTTAAGATGACTATTGCCTTACCTTAATCCCCTGTTGAATTAGCAAAAGGTTTCTGTTCCAGAAGTTTGATCCCTAAGGATTGGATCCCCAAATGTTGTCCCAAGCAAAGCCTAAATTAGGAGAAACACTTCCCCTTTCCAATTGAACAGGACAGATTGTAGAAATACAAAGCTATCGGATAGTATGATGTATTATAAAAGGTACACTTTGTGTTTAAGGTACTTAAAATAAAAAATAATAAAATTAGGGAAAAATTACAATATTACATCATTGGGCTTGGCCACTTTACCACTTGACATAGTATTTGTATTTTACTTGACTCTTTGTGCTTTACTTATAATATATTCATTTCACTATTTCTGATTCGGTTGGGGGAACAATGATAACTGCAGAGCTGCACTACAACTAACCTTTTGTAAAGGTCAGGTAAAATAATGAAAGAGGTCCAACCATGACTTAATGAAAATAGCTATACGGATCATGCTGGGAAGGTGCAAGAATGGCGTCATTAACCCTTGCCTCTGTATTATGCTCCTTCTCTTGCAGTATTCTTAGCACTTGGCTGAGATGTTGGCTCACTTGGCCCCACTAATCAAGGTTGTTAGTTGATTTCTTTTGCTTTCTTTTAAAACTATAATATCTGGGGGAAATACAACACATTTTCTTTCAAAATGTGTTTTGTATAATCAGGAATATAAGACACATGGCATTATTGAGGTTCACATAATGATTTGTTGCTGCTGGCAGCACGATAGCACATGGGGAGAGTGAAAAGACATTTTCTCACAGGTTTCTGCCTTTGAACGCTGGTAAAAAACCAAGGGAGGTGAACACCTGCCTCAAAAACTGAAGCATTCACCAGTGTGCATGTCGTTTAAATTAATAATTAAGAATGACATTTTCAAGCACAATCAATTACAACCAAAGTGAACTTTAATTTTCGGACCTTATTCTCCCCCTTATCCTGAGCAAAAATGTCTTCACATATATAAAATACAAGGTCAGTTTCTATATGACTATGTCAGCATTATCTGGCTACACATCTGAATATATTTTGTAACTTGGCACTGTGCAAGCTTGGCCATCATTATCCTGCTTATTTAATTATATGACACATTTAGATGACACTGTTGTTTGACTGGGAGACGTGTGAAGGAGACTGTGATTTTAACACTTGTTGGAAGCTGTAATTGCATTGACACACCACCCAATGAAAGGTCAGTCAGAACTGAGATCAAATATTTGACTATGGCAGTTCTCAGCTAATACATGTGATGTAACATACAGTATAAGCTCACCCAGTGAACATTAACAATATTAATACACGCATGTACACTCAGGAATTGTTTTAATACCATCAGTTTGACTGTAAGAGATTCTACTACTAGTAAAAATGACACACACATATGTAATTTTGTTTAAATTATGTCAAGTTAAGTAAAAAAAAGAGGGTCTCATCATTAAAACACCTTTTATATGTAGTATTACACAGTATTGATGAAATACATATTCATTAATCACGGTTCTTTTCTCCATTATCAGCCCAGCGTTTCCACACATTGGTGTTCATGTTTTGACATTTGCGTTGCCACCTGTAAAGGCCATGAGATTCACAAATCATCTTTATATGGCCCATCTGTTGAGATGTTCATGTTAGATAACATGAAAGCCATTGAAATGACACACTGCACATGATAGATTTTATTTTTCTCTCAGAGAAAAATGTATGAGTAAAACTCAAACAAACCTGTGAATAGCTGTAAGTGATAATAGTTGCATTTGTATCCTCTTGTTAATGCTTGATTGGATTCTATAACATTTGCATTTAGCAGGATATGTGTGTTTTGATGTCTACAATCTTAGTCCATTGTTTAGCTATAATGTTTAATGAAAATAAATCCCAGTCACATAAGTATAATCAAAAGCAGTTCTACCTCTTGCACACTGGGTGCTGGTTGTTTGAAATGCTAAGTCACTCTGGTTAAAAGTCTGAGCCAAAAGGCAAGAATGTAAGTGTAATGTAATGCTAATGACTTTTTATGTTAAGCTTTGTGGAATCTTTTACCTCTCCAACACAGACCCAAATATTTATGCAACCATAAATTTCGCACACACACACATTCAGGAGCACACAGACAATACACAATACAACACTCTACCTCAATACTTCAGAAGACCCATCTGATACAATAAAGAAGAAGACGGCAGAGAAAATGTAATCGGCTGCACCAGATTGGGTGCAAAGAATTTCTGATCTGTTTTTTGTCCTCGACTGCATTACATTTTGTCAGGTGGACAAAGTTGTCAATCAAGCTGGCAAACCTATTTTACGTTGTCAATAGGACAGAGGAGAGAGTGTTCATTCTTTCAATAGAGGGTTAGAGATTAAAGTAGGCCAAGCAGAGAAGAGGTAATTTTCTGGGGTGATGTATTGACACTAAGACTCGATCATCTCCCACATTGTATTTCAGATCTGCTCTGTGAGATGGCCAGACCATGGTGAGAAATACTGCTGCCACACAGCATATGGTCTTACTAGTTTTTATAAGAGTAATTTGTATTTTTTCCCCCCTGATAAACCTTTTCATTCTATGAGTAGAGAGAGGTGATGGCATGGGCTTGTTTTAGCTTGTCTGTATTACAAATACCATTTGGCTTACCTGTATAATGCATATTCACCTAGATTCAAAGTACTTCCTTTGTCATACCTTTGGTCACTGGACTGTAACTTTAATTAACTAAGTTTCTTTTTGCAAAGCCACTGGTTTTCTTTTGGCATTGATTGCAATAAACAATGCCAGGGGCCGGCGTGGCAGAGTGGCAGCTTTACTCATTCAATTGGATTTGACAATTGGCTAGAGACGCACAATGAGCAGATGTGACATGTGATATGTCGAGCTAACATTGCAAAGCACTCCAGGAAGTCGTTAGGGACGCATAGGGATTGGCAAATAACCTCTGATTAAGTGGACAAGTCGAAACAAATTTCTGCAGGCCTCCTTGAGATTGAGGTCTTTAAAACATCGATTTGAATGCCATGCAAAACTGGTTTCAGTGCCTTAAATCTAAATTTATGCTTTCCCTAGTAAGCAGAAAAGCCAGCAGACAAAGAATTAGAAAATGTCCATTATAGGTGGAATAGTGCCAAAGCACCAGGCCGATTGCATGAAACCCTCTTAGCATGTTCAAAGACATTTGCTGCATAAGGGGTTAAGAGGGGTAAGAAGCATGTTAAGTATTCATGGCATGCATATTCAATCAAAACATTCACAAGAACATACTGATCACAAGCCTTTAAATAACCAAAATTGCAAGCTGAGCATGTTAAGTCAAAAGGGTCATCTAATCTATTATGCTACCAATAGGTGAACAAAAGTATCAGTACTGTACTATATTACTGTCTCCGTACGCTACAATTTAATGATCATGTCAGCATTTCTGTTCAAAGGCCTCTCTTCTGATCAGATAAGCCTCTCGTTTCCTCCCCTTATTTGAATTCCCTTGAACTAGAAAATTGATCTTTTCCTTGTCTATTGAGGAAGTCAAACAAGATCCAAGAAGTGCTTTTGGAAAGGAATTCTGATTAGCAACATAAAAGAATATTCAGTTCCACTGAAAAATTACTGGGCTAAGGAAATTTTGGAGTAGAAGTGGCAGCAAGGGGAGTGAGCAAATAGTCATTGTCAATTAATATAACCGTGGTGTTTGCTATTGCCTGGTCGGGTTGTACGAGGTGATGATAAGAATAATAACATGAAATTGTGATCAATTCAACAGACTATGGAGGCGAAACAAGCAGACCGCAACAATGTTCAGAGAAACTGTTGAATCCTTTCATCAAAAGAGAGGCCTCAATAAGCAAAGTCAGCAAAATGGCCTCATAAGTTGACAAGGATTAGGTCTGAACGCATCTCTATCGCTTATAAAAAGATGTTTCCCTTCATCTTGTTGCTCGTTCGATCAGCACCAAATTTAATGGCCACCCTTGTATCTCTCTCCTTGTCTTCTTTGTTGGTTGTGACCTTGAATGTTTGCCCATTAAACTACCAACACTCTGACAAGTATCAATCTCAGCCTCAGGGAGGTGATGCACAAAGATAATGAATCAATTGTTGCCTTTGTCCATGATCCAAAGGTATGATAACTCAGGATTGAGCCTGTTTGCCTGGGAAACTCTTGAACCTCCAGGGGGTGACTGTAGGCTACAGCAGAAGGGTAAACTGATGCAGAAAGAGGTCACTGTCTATTTCCCCTACCAGTTCTTCCTGTTTAGACTACACACTATTGAACGTGAACTTATTTTTAGAGTGAAGTATAGTGGTGAGTTTACCAGAAATTATAATAGTTTGCAATATTGAATATGTTTAAAGCTATAGTGCATAGTATCGGTCTCGCCCCCAAGGAATTCTAAGTAATATCAACTATGTCAGTGCATCTACATAAGACAAGCCTTCCGTGATCGTGCTTCACCCCAACTCCTCCTCCACACAGTTGCTACGTAGTCAAGGACCACACAGAAGATGTAGAGAAGAGGTAATTATCTTTGCTTGAGTTTCTGCATGTGGAAATACAGAGAGAGTTGAGCTGATAGTCTTAATTAGCTTTGTAGCATCTCATTTGGCAATGGCTTAAATGTAACGGACGTTCATTATTATAAAAGAATTACGCACTAAAGCTTTAAGTAGAAATTCCAGCTGAATGATGTAGCTTAAATCAACATAATATGGCTATGTTATATAGAAAATACATGGAAATAAATAATTTAAAATATATATTTACTCATACCACGAAAGCATATGGGTTTCTAGCGCTACTAACGTTGGGGCTCTCGGAGCAACAATGGTGGTCAATCAGTCAGTCAGAGTGAAGCTATGGATGAACTGTTGGATGGATTGCAATTTTTCACAGATACTGAAGGTTGAATTCTATCATATTGGCATTAATGATCCCCTTACATTTCCTTAAGTTACTTATCCAGGAATATCTCAACATCTGCTGGATGGATTGGCCCAAATTTTGCACATGCATTCGTGGTCTCCAGAGGATAAATTCTTGTGACTTTGCAGATATTGTGACTGTTCCTTTAGCACCACCAACAGCCTGATATTCATGTTTGACTATTTTGTGTGAAATGTCCCTACAAGTGTTGGGTGGATTACCATGCAATTTGGTGCAGACATTCATGGTATCGTTGAACTTTGGTCATCCCCTGACCTGATCATTGAACGCCATTGCCAGGTCCAAATTTCCGTTTGTCAGATACTTTGGTTCATCCTACCAGTTTATATTTCTTTACAATGAGCATTACAGCCTCACAGAGCTGTTACCATGGCTGGATACTTTTAGACTTGTTTTGATTATGGTCTGTTACCTTCGTTTCTTCTGCAAAGGAATATTCCTTGATAAATCATGTCACACGTTTGAAGCACATCGTCTTCATTATGTTTATTCTTTTATTTTTAGCAAAACTATATTAATCACACCAGTAATTGCAGTATAACTACTGAAAATCAAAACCCAAAGCATCACAGTAATATGTTACTGTCACCAGTAACAAATTAAAAGTGACATGTGTTTGCACTAACAGTGCTAATAACTGTGATTTATTATGTATTACAACATGACAGGTACACAGTAAAGTGTAATCATAATTTATAGTTTTTACCCCTCGCTGATCTTGGTTTAGAGAAATAATGAGTACGAAAAAGAAAAAAAGGAGAGAAAAATTCTTAGTGCTTCTCTGTGAAAATTAATCTATATATATTTTTAAATCCACTTTTGTCACTGGAGATTCTCAGCACTCCACCAGCTTTGCCCAATTAATCACTTGAAACACTGCTACAAATCTCCTGTCCAAAGCTATATGGTGCTCCCATGTCTGATTTAATACATTTTAATTTCCCGTCATCTTTAAACATCCCATCTACTCGTCCACACATGCAGTATTTAAACATACAGTCCCAGTGGTACAAGCCCTCACCATTAAACTAGGGGAATTACTGATTCAACCTGATTTACATTCTGGTTCTTGAATTGTGTATGTTCATGTAATGCTTACACTTATCATGTGAAGGATATTAGTGTCCCTTTCACTGAAGCCCATAAAAGCTGACATTATGACAGGTAGCATCTGTGAGGAGAATACCAATTGTGGCTCTGTCATTTATCCCAATGCTGCGTATAAACATATGGTGTCTTGCTGGAAGTTGTCTGAAACATGAGCATTTTCAGGATTTGTCAATCAAGTTGAGTCAATCAGTTATGAACAGCACTGGTGATTACGGTGGAGTGTTCTTTTCATGCAGAGCACACCCAGTGAGTCACGGTTTATCTCCAGTGCAAGCATTGCCTGAATGTGGCTGGTATGGAGTAATGGTTCTTTGAAATTTTGACAACCTACATTAGTTATAGCTGTGTACCAACAGTTACTGATGATTCAACAAATGTATTGTATGTTACTATTTGATCATGTTTTAAATAGAAAATACGTATTAATTTGATTTAATAATGAATGCCTATGTCTGTTTTCAGACTCCATAAAGCAACAGTAATCCCTATCTGCAGCCAAACTGCAGCTCATAAGACAAGAAAAAAGTGCAGTACAAGTAATGATATTTAGTTATTATTTATAATGTTGTATATATTATTTACTGATGAAATTGAACTGGTGATTATGTACTATTGTACCTCATGGGAAAATGTATATTTTATTTATGTAACACGACCATTCTACCTAAGATTTTGAATTTTGAATACCTCCATTAGTATGTGGTCCATCATACTTACATAATTTTTTATAATATATTACGTATATATGCTCCAAGCACTTCATTGCAATCAAGCAGGATAGGATAAAACAAATCCTCCACCACACGCAAGCGCACATCTTCAAAATGTGCATTTTCAGACATTATGGCGTGTGGGTGTCATAAGGATCCACACTGCATTATTAATATTATTGTTTTTAACATAATTTATGTTGTTATCTGCACATTAAATAACAATTGCATGCATGACACATACTGTAGCTTCTAATCTATCATATTGGCACCTTTTGTATTCCAATTTGAGCCCTCCGTGCAAGTATGAAGTATGAATTATGCACACTGAATGGGGAATACACACATTATTTTATAAATTATAAATGAATGGCTCTGACCCCACAAACATAGAATACAGGATCAGTTTTGTACAGATAGCTAGCACTAGAACCACACTGTAAAACTGAAAATTGGCCTGAGGAGACTCTTATTACTGATAATGTAACACAAAATAAAAGTTCCAAAAACTAGATATTTTCAAAGTTTAAGAGCTAAACATGCATGTTAAACATGCTAGACATTTCTTAGTACAATTATCCGCTGAAACCTTTTGTCAGGGATGATTTTTACTACAGATTTAGTCTTGACTTTCAAATGTGGAATACTAACAATCATTTTGAAACCACACCTTGAATTACCTCCTCACGGCCAAATTGTCCGTATTAATCCTAAAACTAAGCTAGTGTTTACAACAGTCCGCACCTATTACGCTTAAAAATTTGACAGTTTTGAACAACGGCCCCACGGACACATCCGCTCTAAAGAAGGAGAAACCACACTCCAATCAACACCTGTCAACTCCAAATACTGTCACTGAATAAATCCGCACTCCTGACTACTGAAAGATATTCTGTGATGTGGCTAAGTCACAAGTTTAGTTTCGAATCACCTTGATTAGTACCATGGCCATCTGTCACACTGGCAGGCACTTGTGATTTCCAGGTGAGGAAGAAACACCACAGACATTGCTAGCTCGCATGACATGTGATGTGCACACAGACTGCGACTTTCCTGCTGGGCTCGCTGCTCGTTTGTGTGACATGTGGCTTGTGTGAAACAAAGCAGCAGAAGTTGATTAAACAATGTCACCTAGCAGATATGGCACTTCTCGGCAATAAAATCAGCAATGCACATTTGTATTCAGTACAGTTAGTCTGTGCTTTCATCTGACAGGCCTCTTATTTGGAAGTTAATATGGCAATCTTCAAGATCTGTGCCTTTTCAAATACAAAACAATTGTTTTCACAACAGGCTTTAAAATCTGCAAAACATACGGCCCCCTCTATCCTTAGATTCTTAGTTAATGAAAATATAATATTCAAAAAGATTGATAATAACTCATTAAGTCTGTAAATTCCACGACCCTTGGCTAAAATAATTGTGATTCACGATATTATGCCCGATACTAATCCAAATATGCTTAAAACTCAACAACAGTAACAATAAATGGCTCACCTACTCCATCTGCAAAGTGTCCTGAGATAACATCTATTATGTTTTGACATTATGAATACAATTTAATCAAATTGGATTGAACACATGCACACACTAAAATAAATACATGCACTTACCCATTAATGCTGAGAGGCAAAGGGAATGTCAAACTAATTCTGTTGAATTCTCATGTTCTACATTGATCTGAACATGAGAGCACCAAGTCAGAACGTGTACAACTTATTGTAAGCCTGTGTAAGTCCAGTGGTTTGGTGTAAATATAAAGCGAATGAGTGTGACTATAAAACAAAGAGTGTTGGTAAAATAGATTGTCAGTTGATGTTTTTGGCAGAACTAGAGCGCTGACCATCCTCATAGCTTTAAAAGCGATCACTAGCAGAGTGGAAATTAAATCTTCCTTTGCTATAGTTTACTGCATGAGTAGTCAGATGTCACAAGATTACAACTCCTGGGTTCAGCTGGCCTGCTCTGCTCTGCGTGGGTGTGAACACAGCCATAACTCGATAAAGACAGGTTTATTGGGCTTGTATGACCCAGCCCTCCCGAAAGAAAGACGTCAAAGCTTGACAAATCCATTTAAAGCCATGCATCTTAATTTCAGTCTTCTCTTTGAAAAAGTACGGGACCCATGTGTGTCCTCATTGCTCCCCACGTAGGGGTCTTCACTATATATGGCTTAGAGACATTTGAGAAAGGGCAGAGCAGCCAAAGATATAGGCTATTCATCAGAGGGGGAGCTTCTGATGAAATATTATTTTTTTTATTAATACCACAATATGCAAATGAAACAAAGACAGAAAGAAAACTTACCAGCTTTTTTAATAACTTTTGTTCTTTAAAACCACATGTAATATTTTTTTCCACAACCCTATACAGTGTGATTGTGTGTGTGGGTGGAATAGAGAAGGTAGGTGTTCAGCGTGGGTTTAAGGACATTTCTTGTCACTACAAATCATGCTAGCAGGTCAGTTCGGTGTCAAGGTGATAAATAAAAGTTGTTTGCTTTGATATAAGAGAAAAATTGATAACAAAGAAAATATGTAGTTGGAACTCAGTTTGTTTCCCCCCAACGTAACAGGCTTAATACATAGCAGCTCAGAGGCCTGTACTACCAATCAAGATCAACATGCCCTGGATATCTTTCAGTTACCCGGCTTCACTAACCCTAACAACCGCGGTCCCGCATAACCTGTGTCACGATGGTGGTTATCAACTAGTTCAGTCAACCCAGGGTTTCCCAATCCAGCGGCGTGCACGTTCACATAAAAGACGTGGTGTTGGTGCACCACGACCAATCGCAAACCTCTACCAGAGCCGCATATTTTAAACAAGAAGAACAAACTATAATTCCACGTAAATATGAAGAACACAAACACGGTTTTATAGCCAAAATGCAGGAAGGAAAGCTGGCAAAGAAAGCTGACGCTGTTTTGCGTAAATCACAATGCTTAGCCTATCCATATCACTTCCAGTGGTGTAGTCTACGTGATAGTAAGCTCCAGAATTTCCATATACCCACTTAAAAATGCCCAATGACACGTAACAACATACTTTCCATTATATTTTTGATACATTTTTGTCATCCGTGCTTTTTTTCTTAACATCTATAGGCTGAATAAAGGTTTTTACCGGAAATTTGTGCATAAAAGTGTATCGGAATGCAGGAAATGAAGTCGTTGATGCTTAAAACTTCCCTTGGGTAGAACTCCCAGTCCCCCCCACTATGATATGCCCCCCTTCTCCCCCAAAGGCAGATTCTGGCCAATATACAGTACAGTACACCCACTATAATACATTAGACTACACTGGTCACTTCCCTATCAGTCAGGCACAAGATCTGACTATAATTAAAATTTTGCTTTCCATGAACTGCCGTTGCTTTAGCCTTTTATTTCAGTTGCAACCCCGGCTGTGATCGTGATTGTGAGAGAAAATAAAAAAATATCAAAACATAATTCTAACCGATGTGCGTATTGGCATTACACAAATAGCCTATATGTAATTCCCTCCGCTTAAAATCTAAATCTTTCATAAAGATACCCATCAGTGAATGTTAACAGGGTTGTCGGTTTCTAAATGTTTTAACTTTTATGAGCGCACCCCTCTCTCCCTCTCTCGCTCCGCCTGGTCTTCTAAGAACAGTGACGCCGTTATCAATCGAGTATTGATTGGTCAGTAGGCGGTGCTTTTACACCGGTTGATCTCTAATCTCCAACATAATCTGCTCCCGACCAGGTTAGGTGTTCAACATAAATTACCACGGCGATTGAACCCGATAACAACTAATCCACCGTTTGTGGTACAGAAAACCCTGGGTTGAACCTGAAATTACCTCGTTAACGCCAAATCCTGCTTCGTAGTACAGGCCTCCGCTGCGACACATTAAACAGCATGTAAACATACCTGTATATTAATTTGCCTAAACTTAAACCGCATTTAATCATATTAAGGAAATTAGTTATCGTAGAAATAAAAAGTTGAAATAACCTTGTCAGTGCATTTGAATTGGGATTGCACAAAACGGCCAACAAAGGTTGGAGGTGGAAGGACATATCAAGAATGTCCGCCATTTTGTTGGTGGTGTAGCGTTCAGAAACCAGATGAAGGCAGCGTGCTGCGGCGAGCTCGCTGAGGTTCTGTCTCACCGTGTCTAGAGTCAGGTGCAGGAGTTTAGTATTTAACACATGCAGGTAGCGCTATTTTGGGGCATTGATGATTTCAATGCTTACCTTCCTTCCCTAACCGCCTTCTTGATCTTATGTCATGCAGTGGCAGGTGTCATCATCATCTGCGTGAGAGTGTGAAAGGAAACCCATGGAGATGAACCCTGAATAGTGAGTTCTCCCTTTGCTCTCTTGTCCAATTTTGAACTACACTGCATCTTTTACTACTGCGCTTCATTAAATGCGAATCTCTTGAGTGCGTGAGGCTAAGTCTAATGTGCTTGAATGCAAGATAGGTAATAACACTTTGTCAGTGCAGCGTCATACAATCAAGACATCTTTTGGATGGGAGATAACATCTGTATCTTAAGTCTAAAGAGAATACCAGCAATGCAATCAAGTATTCACTTGTCAACAGTTTCAAAGGTATCAGAACCCACCCCAAAACACACACACTAACAAATACTTGGATGCTGTTTATCACCGGGAGTGTGTATGTACAGGTTTTTTTTTTGTTGTTGCATGGGGTTGCTAAGCTGTATGCTCAATTGGAAGCAGGTGCAGCGTAAAGACCTAATCACATTTGCGGCTCATTACCCAGTGACTGTGTGCACATATTTGCCTCTCTGTGTCCTTATTAATCAAGCACAGACAACCCTAAGTGCTCCTCTCCACTTTTCCACATGACTTGCTACAAGCAACAGTGGAGCACAACAACCTGATGAGACCACCTGCTGCTGCCTGCTTTTCCAACACCTGCAACGCAAACGCTCGTAATTTCTCACTTGACCTCTAACCGCTTGCCAATTGAAAGAGCATCAGTTTTTGGACCACTCGACTTGTTGTTGTTACAGTATCACCATGGTTTGTCTTTTTCCTCGTATGCATTTGCAAGCCATGGGATGTTAGTCCGTGTTGTTTTTTTGAAACTACAACTACATAAAAAGATGTGCCCATGTTAAATATTTCTATCTAAAGCAGAAAAACAGTCTGCAATTATTTTAGTTATTGATTATTTCATTTTTCACGTACAATGCCGAACATTATAAAGTAATGTCTGCCCCCTATTTGTGAGGATATTCTATTTTTGTTTGTCTTGTGTCTTAGTATCTAAAACCTTTTGAGTTTTGCAGAGTTAGATCATAATAACATATATATGTATATATATATATTACAGATATATAGATAGATTAGGGTTGAGAATCACCAGAGGCCCCACCATATGATAGCATCACGATACTTATGTCCCAATACAAAGTTATTGCGATTTCAAAACTTTGTAAACATCTGTTTTATCTAGGAAGGTACATTTCTCTGTTTGTCCACCTCAATTCAATTGAATTGCTGCAAAATAGGATTTTCAAGCAAAAGACAAACGGACCATCCTATGTGCAATTTATATAATAAAAGATCGATATTTGGCGTCCGTGTATCGATACAGTATTGCCATAGAAAATATTTAGGGCTGTCAAAATAACGCGTTAATTTTGATTAATTAATCTGAGAAAAAATAACGCGTTAAAAAAAATAACGCAGATTAATCCATTCCATATTGACCTTTGATCCGCAGCCGTTCTAGCCACCATTCTACTGTAAAATGAAGGAGGGAGATGAGAATGTGCTGCCTGGATCATATATTGGAACATTTACTTGTAAAAATCTTCTTAATCTGGTGCCACTGATATGTCTGCGCTTCTCTCTGATGCTCTGAGACAGACGATACAGGCAACACAAACACCGCTGCACGTACCGCTAGTTAACACTATACTCGAGAGCAGCTAACGTTAGCCTACCGCTAGCTAGTAGCTGGATTACAAACGGTTAAAATGCTAACAACTAACGCTAAACGGTGTGAAGTTTGACTGTTTCACTGTAGAGGATTCCAACACCAAGATATAACCGTTCTCTTAATACATCCATGGATATAACAGTCTGCAGCTGCCGTTGTCGGAAAAACAACACAGACGGTACATTCAATGAAGCAGGGAAACTACAGCCTCGTGTTGCATTGTAGTTGTTGTTAAATGTCCTTTTCCCATCTGGTAGTTGTTTTTGTCGTTCAACAGCAATTTACTAGTGAAATTAGTTATTGTTATAGTTATTACATTATTATGAAATCATTTAATTTTAACCATATGGCCTTAAACAAGCTGTTCTTTAATGTCGCCAACTGTCGTTTAGTTCCCTTCTTTTTTTTTTTTTTTTTTTTTTTAACTTTCTTAAAAAGTATAGCTTCAGGCACTGTTAATTATGTATGCGATTAATTTCGATTAATTAATCACAGAGTATGTAATTAATTTGATTACATTTTTTAATCGATTGACAGCCCTAAAAATATTGCGATACTATGCTGTATCGATTCCCCCCCCCCCCCCCCACACACCCCCCCCCACACACACACACACCCCCCAAAAAATATATATATATACATATACAGTATCTCACAAAAGTGAGTACACCCCTCACATTTTAGTAAATATTTCATTATATCTTTTAATGGGACAACACTGAAGAAATTACACTTAGCTACAATGTAAAGTATTAAGTGTACAGCTTGTATAACTTTAAAAACAAAAAAACACTTTAAACAAGTTTAAATGTGCTAGAGATTGGCATAGTTTCTGTCGGTTAGCCTAATAGCTGGTTTGATTTGCATTGAGAGATGATTTTATGGAAAGTACCCCATGCCAATCTCTAGGTACGGTGAAGGCTATGTGATGATGTGGGGCTATTTTAATTCCAAAGACCAAGGGAACTTTATCAGGATGCATAGTATCCTGGATCCATGAAATAACTGGCCTTTAAGAATAAAAATCTGCCTGCCTCTATGGGAATTTAACATAGGGGTGTACTCACTTTTGTTGCCAGCGTTTTAGGCATTAATGGCTGTGTGTTGAGTTATTTTGAGGGGACAGCACATCTACACTGTTATACAAGCTGTACACTTAATACTTTACATTGTAGCAAAGTGTAATTTCTTCAGTGTTGTCCCATTAAAAGATATAATGAAATATTTACTAAAATGTGAGGGGTGTACTCACTTTTGTGAGATACTGTATATATGTATGTGTGTGTGTAAAGATGTCAGGAAACTGTTAAGGACATTACCGAAATGTCCTAAGAATTTACAGACCCAGCAAATAATCCCTTAATCAAGAATATGATGGGCATATTGATCATGATAAAGATAATTGTTGCCCTAATCTTAACAATATTTTGTAAAATATATGATATTTTGATAAGTTGGCCTGAAGGGCTTTTCTCTTGTGATGGTTAGAAAGTTCCTGTATATGTCTCCCTCTCTAGTGTTTGTACATTATTGATATCTAATTAAAGAACTGCCATTCACCAGTGAGGTCACATCTAGTGATAACAACATTCTTGATAACAGGGAACACGGGCTGAAAATTTGATGAAAATGAAATGAATCATCAAAAACGGTGTGACTTCGAGGAGTATAATTTGGATCTATTTTTAATGCTTTTGACAAGCGTGAGGTATCACTCTGACACGGAAATGTCGGCTCTTTGAATAACACGTCATATCTAAAAATTTCTTTCAATGTGGTTTTAGGGGGGCAAATTATTGAACTGTTCGTAGACCAACCTTGACTAAGAATGTCTCTGGATTTTCAAACAGGACATGCTTTTGAGGTTAGATGAGTGTACACCGATGCAAAACCGTCTCTGCCACCAAGTAGTTCCTTGAAATTATTCGAATCCCACAAATTGTTGAGTTCAATTACACAGATATGGAAACAATTATTAAGCAGAGCAATTTAGGTGGTCATGGCAAGAGACATCAAAAATGAAAATGTTTCCTGTGATTAAGAACTATGTATACGCAGAGATGAAAAACGGAAACACTACACCAGACAATGCATGCCTTGGTGTATTAGAAAAGAACAGATAAAAATAGTCTTGAGGCTGTAATACATTATGATAATTTGGACTAACATATTTCCTCGATGCACTGTCTTGTTTGCAGGAGGTAGGCTCAATATGAAGAGCCCTGTTGGGGTTTGGTTTCCATTGTTCCTCTGTGTTATCTCGTATGCTGTGCATGTTCCCCGTGTCTCCAAAGGACCTTGGTTCCCTTTTCAGTGTTGCCCCAGAGACACATACGGCACTGTCTAAAGTACTGTAAGTGGGACACAGAGGCTCACAGTCCCAATAAAGGAAGATGAAAAAAAACAATACAATAACAGGCTTAAACCCTGAGATGAATATTTTATTGTATGCACATGGCTTGGTGTCCAAACAGCAGTCCAAACCAGTGAGACCATGGCACAAAAAAAGTCATCTCTCTCTCCTGAGGCTTTTTTTGGTCTCATTTCCCTTTCTTACCCTTTCTCTGTCTCACACAATGTCCATGAATACTGAGCAGTAGGTCTGTGTTCAAAAAGAATCGAATGCAGGCATCGTTTGACTGGAGAGGTTTCGATACTACTTGGAACTGGGTTGTTTCGGTCGAGTACTGATACCCAGCTCTACAGAGCAGTAAATCCAGTTGTTGCTGAATTATGAATTGTCAGTTTGAATGTATGTTTCTGCATGTGTGTCAGAATGACACTGCTGTATTAGCCCGCAATGCAGTAGGACTTTCTTTCCAAGCCAGAGTTGCCCACTTCTGAAATGCCATTATATGAATGCTCTTACAAATGTACACATGCCTCTCAACACAGCATTCAGGAGTGATTACACGTGCATGGAGGTTAAGGGCTTCTTAAAGCCAACTGTTCTTAGTGCTCACTATGTTGAGCACTGCTTAACCTTCATACGATTTCTAGCTCTCGTGAAAACTATCATGAAATGATCCTGAGAAGCTTTTAACACAGTACGTCTAACTTTGGTCCAAATTTCCCACCGCATGGGAAGGCAGCCGGGAAAAAGGAAAAGAAAAGAGAGTTGAGTGAAGTTAATTTGAAGCGATTTTGCTTTGTTGTTGCCGGACACACTGACCTGACACAAACTCCTGGCCAGTTCAGTGCTTTTTTTTTTACCTTCATAGTGTTTGAAACATAGTGTGTGATGTTTCCTGTTTACAGACTGTTGCAAACTTTAGTTATGCTTAGTTAACTTTCTAAAGCAGGTGCAATCACTTGTTTGCTAAGAGTCGGGTCGGGACTCCAACATTACACTGGAACACTGCCGTAGGTTCAAACAGGAACCTACGGCAGGATCCTGTTTGTGGACTCCAGCTCTGCCTTCAACACCATCGTCCCTGGCTCCGCTTCAGGAGAAGCTTTCCCAGCTTGGTGTGCCTGACCCCACCTGTAGGTGGATCACTGACTTCCTCTCTGACAGGAATACAACAATAACGAAAGCTTTTCACATATTGACTTTTGCAGGCCAGAGTAGCTGAAGAAATTAGCTGGAGCCTAAACATGAAAAGGAAGGCTAAAGGTGGGGATATTGCCAGCTTTTATGCTAAGAAAATTCAAAGAAGTACACAGGAGGAAGAGAATGAGGGACATGAAGAAAAAGGCAGTAAACTGTAGAGACCACGGAGGGTCAGAGCAGGAGAAGACCACAGAATGAGAAGAGGAAATAAGTGAAGGAGATGAGGAATCAGTGAGGGATGAAGAGGAGGCTCCAGATTCAGAGAGAGGGACAGAGGCAGAGAGTGATCAGGAGGAGGCAGATGAAGATGCCTGCAGTTACCCCTGGACCATATGGTATGTTTTTATTCTTCTTACATATAAATTGCCGTACAGTAGGATAATATGTAATGTCAAATATATGCATTGGCTATGTTCATGTTTAGAATAGGTATATTCATTCCCATCATAGACTCAATGATCAGTGAGGTGGACAGGCACTTTTCAAACTCTAGCAGCAAGATAATGAGAGGTATACAAGCTTTAAACCCATCAAACAATGACTTCTTAAAGGAAGAATTGGGTTTAGTTAGTGGCTGAGGAATATGGCTCTGAAAAGTATTAAAAGTATTTAAAAGTATTTTTGTTTGGTTAAAGCCATTCACGTATAGGGATTCCCACGTACCGTCTACCCATGCCACCCTACCAAGACCTCTTGCCCCCCCCCTTTGCCACCCCATATAAAATGTTCTAGATCCGCCACTGCACCCCAGCCACAAACTCTTTCAGACACTCCCTTCTGGCAGGAGGCTGAGGTCCATCAGGACCAAAACCTCACGCCACAGTTTTTTCCCCTAAGCCACTAGCCTTATTAACAAGGCCCGGAAATCCACACTATCTCTCTCCACACTCCACCCCTGACTCTTCATGCCACTGTACTCTTACTACTTTTTATTCCTATCTTTATTTTTAATTGTATTAATTAATTGTACTTCTACTTATATTGTTTATATCTATACTTATATTATTTAACATTTCATTTAGAGATTGTGTGACGTGTACCAACAACAACACCAAAACAAATCCCTTGTATGTGTTAAAAAATGTACTTGGCAATAAAACCCTTTCTGATTCTGATTCTTCTGATGAACGGTCGTACTATTTTTACCTTTATCAAATGGCCTAAAAACGACACCAGGCTGCTACAGTATAACTAGACGGATGTTGTCATACTCAGATTTTAGTCAGAATATGAGTCTGATATTGCTCCATTGCGCTGTGATTATTGGGCGTGTTTCAACCAAACCAGGAAAAACAGATGTCACAGAAGCTGCAAGTCAAAGGCAGGCTTCGACAGAGCAAAGGCAGAGGCGGCAGTTTCCGTGTCGTGCGGACTGGTGTGGCGATGTGTATACATATGTGATCGCGGTTCTCTGTTCCTCTTTTAAAATGAGCGCGCTGTTGATATCTTCTATAACAGACACAATGGCAGCCATCTTTGTTGTAAACAAATTCAACCCAAGCGCTCTTTGATGACGTGGTTGATTACGTTACTGTTGATCATCTGTCCATCATCATATAAAGCCCGCCCTGACAATTTGATTGGTCCGACCAGCTCTGGTTCGAGCATAGTTGCTCCACAACGCATCAAGTCCGGACCGAACTTCCCGACCTCAAATGTTGTGGGCGGGGCAAAGATTGACTGGCATCCAGGATAACCATATATTCGAATCTCGAAATTTTCACTATAATTAAGTAACACAGTGACAGAATGTATGGCTATTTTGGTCATGGGTTTTAAACACTGTCTTCAATAAAACATCTAAGAGCAAATATCCTACCCAGATGAGGGACCCTGGGACAAAATGTAATCAAAGGGGGATACGTGGTCTAATATGTGACAGTTTAGGGGTTCTTGGCGTGAAAAGGTTTGGTAACCACTGTGATAGGAGATATGTTATTAGCATGAATTTTAAAGAGAGACAACTTACTACCTGCTGATCATGAACTGCGAAGGAAGCGATCCTATACGCAACCTGTTTAGGCTGCGGGCATATTTATGAAATATAATTTAGTAACCATGGTAACATGGATGCGTATTGCAGTAAGTGGGAACAAATATTTATATATATTTATATTTTATAGTTATTTCAGATCAGCGTGTACAGAAATTTTAAAGGCACAATCGTATTTTACATTTGTAGAGGTGTCGCCACAAGACTGGTCGGTAGTAGTCCCATCATGGAGGACGTGGACACATTACATGACAGCTGGGACTCTAAGGCTCTAAGGCTGCTGTATGCCAAACTAGAATTGGGCGCTTCCATGTGAGAGGAGTTGTTGTTTACAGTGGAGAGTGGCTTCTCCAACACATTAGCATTAGTTTTATTCTTGAGAGTATATCTGCAATCTCAGCAATTATTCCACCCAACAGAGACTAATAGTCTTGGGTAAACTCAGTATCCTTGATTGTTTATTTCTTTATTTCATTTCCATGACAACAGTCCAATTTGAGCAAGAGGTATACAGTATTTGGATTCAGCAGGAGCTTTGACTGTGTGTCTGAATTGGCACTCAGAAACCTTGGGGAGGCACTCTTCCACGCTGTCAGACCCTGAATCTCTATCAGGATTCATTCTTATTCAAATTGCACCATGGTAGCTCATAAACATAGCATTAGATTATGGAAATGAGAGGCCTGCATCTATTCTCGTTTAATTCCTTTTGGGAGACATTTAATTTTAACAAATAAATAAATAACGGTGCAGCATCAGGTGTTTACGAAGGGTATTGTGTAAATTTAGCCAGGCAAACTGAATAATAATCACTCCATTTGACTATGCGTTCAATCACCCATCACTGAACACTTCATTAAGGCTTAATAGTCTTTTAAATATGTAGGACACTTGACTTAAGACAGATCTTGGGGGAATTTGCTGCATGTCATTCAGAGTACTGTGTATGTGGCAAAATAAACTGTCTATAACCTGCAGGTTGACTATGTCTGCTTTTAGAACAGAAAAAGAAGTAACCAGTGACCTTTACATCAAAGTCACAATAAAATTGACCGCTTGAGTTATCCAAATTATAAAAGTTTAACAATAATTTGTATATATATATGTCATTATTAGCAGCCAATATTTTTAAGACTCTTTGTCACTATCAAATCTAAGTCTTACTGTATGTCAATCCATTGAGTACTGTTCATATCAGATGTGTTGTCCTGTGAATTAATACGTTTTTGACACTCATAAACGATGCATCATGTCATATACTGTATATATATATATATATATATATATATATATATATATATATATATATATATATATATACATATATATATATATATATATTTTTTCTATATATATATATATATATATACACTACCGGTCAAAAGTTTGGGGTCACTTAGAAATTTCCATTCCAGACAGAATACCAGCAGAGATCAGTTGCATTGTTTTTTTTAATCAGGGCAGCAGTTTCCAGATTACATTATGTGCTTACATAATTGCAAAATGGTTCTCGACTGTTGTAGACAGAAGTGGCTGAAGAAACACTTGAAATTCATGCTTTTTGGTCTAAACGTCATACCCAAATTAAAAGTGGTACAGCTCCCATATACTTTGACACTTAGGGGTGTGCCTGATATCATTGGAAAGGAAACATTCTCAAGTTTTTGTTACAAGTGTCAGGGTGATTCTAGGCCTTACTGACACAGAGTTACAGAGGCTAGAATGGAGATTTTTTATTTCTGTCCAAGTTATAAATCTGTAAAATTATTAAAATACACTGCTGTAAACACATCTGACAGGTGACAGACAACACAGCATTAGCCACGTCTCAGCTTACTACAGAAAAAAATTCAGAAGCTAAAAGACTCAAAAATGGATTTTATATGAATTCTTTTCTACAAATATGTCTGTGCGTTTTTTTATGTCTATTTGAAAAGTGCAAATAAAAAAGCCAAAAAAATACAACACTTCTCAAATACACAAACAAACCCACATCAATCACCTTTCCAATGATATCAGGCACACCCCTGAGTGTCAAAGTATATGGGAGCTGTACCACTTTTAATTTGGGTATGACGTTTAGACCAAAAAGCATGAATTTCAAGCATTTCTTCAGCCACTTCTGTCTACAACAGTCGAGAACCATTTTGCAATTATGTAAGCACATAATGTAATCTGAAAACTGCTGCCCTGATTAAAAAAAACAATACAACTGATCTCAGCAGGTATTGTGTCTGGAATGGAGTGGAATGGAAATTTCTAAGTGACCCCAAACTTTTGACCGGTAGTGTATATACACATTTTATCTTGATAGCCTACAAGCCAAGCACAAACTTTAACTTTGCCTAGCTTTTGCCACAGATGTTTATCACCTTCAGCTCTATTAGCCATTACTTTCTAAGCCTTTCATTAAAAACATATGCTACTTTTAATATGTAATTATTTTTCAAATTAGTGAAGCATCCGCATCAGTGGGGTACATCTACACACTTTTTTGGAGATGTACCAAATCCTCTCTAAGGATGTATTTTTCACAAGTGTTACTGTATGCAAAGTAACCATGGTCATTAAAAGAAAATTCTATCTAAGTGCCACATTATTGAAGCACATTTCCCCAAAACATGCAATTACTTACGTTACTCTCAAATCCGTTAATTTGCTTCTTGAAGCTGATTTCATCCTATCATATAATTACGCTTACTCTGTGATGGAAAGTGATCCATTGTAAGATGAACAAATACAACATTCAGGGACATAGGATGAAGTCAGTGTCACAAAATGTACACATTTTCACTTAAGTTTACATACTCAAAGTCCAACTTTTCAGTAAATCTAAAATCGGTTGCTCTGCCTTTTCTATGTAGAAACAATTTCACACAGAATTTACATGTGTGAAGCCTGCCTTTGATGCTCATTACGTTGAGCTCATTTGGTGTGTACACCTTGGTGTCATGTGGCGCTGCATGTATGACTGTAGGCTTTCTTTGATGTGATTATGACACATCGTCTTATTTTGGTTAATTAAGTTTCTACAGTGAAAGACCATTGCAAATGGAATTTCTTTTTTGTCACATAAATATTCAAACTTGAAGTTAACAATTTAAATTGAATGTCTCTGAAAGTACATGATAGGAGAAATACAATTTTAGAAGTGTATTATTCCTGAATCCTAATGAAGAATAACACTCGTAACAATCTAATTTAAATTAACAAAAAATATGATGATGTCAATCTGTCAAAAGTTGTATTATGGCCTACAGCCATATCATTTTAAAGTTACGTTCACCTGTCTGATGCTACTGTCTCTGAAATATTTACTTTTGGGAAATTAAGTAAGAATTAAATACTTACATTTGTATCCTCCATTATAAACGAGAGACACTGTAGCGTCTTCGTCTTCTGGCTTATGTGAGTGAATAGTATTGGAGGCTGCATGGTGTGTTGGGAATAGGGAGATTTCCGTTAAGCCTAAAGACCAAAAGTAGATTTACATTTTTGTGTCTGATAGCACCTGCCATGCTGTCTCTTTACAAGACACTGTAGCTGGCTCTGAACTCTGGCTTGAAACAGGTGTAAGTGAAAAGAGAATATTATGACCTATTTTAGCATGACATTCCATCACCAAAAGTCTTATGGAGAAAGTCAGGGTGGATGGACAGTGTCTCAGCAGACAGTGGCCCTCATTTATGAAACGTGCGTACGACCTAAAACAGGCGTACGACGGGCATATGCCGATTCCTACGCAAAGCTCGGGATTTATCAATTTGGACGTGAGCGTAGGCTGCAATCAAATCTCACGTCTGGTCTGAACTCGTGTACGCAAGTTTTCGAGTCAGTGTGGACTTGCGGTGCAGCATATAATCAGTTTAACAGGAGAAGGAGAAGTCATCAGTTGATCACGTATCAGCAATGGCAGATCTGGCTCTTTTAGAAGACCTCTATGCGCCGGTCTGCTACATTGTTTTAGCCTGTGGGGTTCTGCACAACATCGCACAGGAAAACACGGTGCCATAAATGTAGCGATGGAGCCAGATGACCCGATGCCCAGAGAGCAGTGTCCAGAACAGCCCCAACTGAGGGCTATACGAAGGAGACAGGATATTATTCCTCACTTTTAAAAGGTAGCCTATAGTGTTATGTTTGGCAATGATATTCAATACAGGAAACATGACAATGCACAACCTTTTTATTCTTCAGGTTTTTGTTTCTCTTTCAAGTGAATGATTTATTTCTGCCATTGACCAAGTTATTTTGGCTTGTTTTTCCAGCCTTCTGCTGTCAGGAGACAGGGTACAGCACGGGGGCGGAGGACACGCGCTCTCCCTCAGCTGTTGCCTCGTTCCGACGAACACGAGTAAAATAAAAGACACTGCATAAACTCCGCTACCGTGTGTTTATTTAATTATAGGTACACCTACATGTAAGCCTAATAGATTGCAATAGAAGCCTGTATATTACTATTAGGACTATAGAAAATGTGTCAAGGATGTGAATTAAATAGGCTAAACTTCAACTGGAGTCCGATTTACTACGGCAACACCGTTGACCGCATCAGTGATCTCTTTTCATCCCGCATTCTTTCTACAGCATTTAATACCAGTTTTCAGGCTGCCAAATAGTACACACGTTAGTGCAAATGAACCGGAGATATCAGGGTTTCAATCTCCACCTCTGAAAAATTCCGCTTCTCAGCCGGATTACGTCTCGCCATGTCGTAAATTGTAGGGGCGAGGCCTCAAAACCCAGAATATATTGGGGCGTGATATTTAAATGACGATCGTTTCCAGCCGCCGCATTTATCAATGTACGACCATTCTTGCGCTCGGATTGGTGTGATACGAACTTTTCATGAATCCCACGTGAAGCCTGTCGTAAGATGATTTCAGCGCTCATATCTGCGCTGGTTTCTACGTTAGGTTGATAAATGAGGGCCAGTGTGTCTAAATCCAACAACTCAAGACTTAAATACACATTTGTTTTATCAACCATGCTCTACTATTATCTTTTTTTCAGACTGACAAGGGTGGGCGCGAACAATTGTTCATGATATCACTTGAGTTCTCGCTTACTGGATGTAAAGTTTTAATACACCATGAAACACAGAGCTTAAATGTAGAGCATGTTTGCCTCCCTTGAAAAACAGAAGACTTTCACCCAGGAAATGTGTGCCGTGTCTCTGGAGTATTTTAATCCATACCATCTTTTTCTATTTGAATTCCAATTTCTGCATTTCTACATAAGTTTAGGGACTATGGTGATTCTAAATCTAGGAAATAATTAAGTTGATCATAATGATAAATTCTTCCAGAAAGAATAGTACTAAACTACGTATGAGAAAAAGTAGGGGCAGATCACAGAGACTTATAAATAAAATAATATCAAACGAATGTGAAAGTGGGGGGGCACAAACTGGATTTTGAAAAGTGTGTGTGTGGGGGTGTCCCCCTTCCCCTTTTCCCCCCCCCTTTTCCCCCCTTTCCCCCTTGTCCCCAATGGAAATTACGCCCTGGCATAAACTTAAAGGTACACTATGAGTTCCTGCATGGTTTCGGCGCGATTTCATTTTTGTCTCAAATCGTAGGCATCTCTCCTTGATCACAATGCTGCTCTACCAAATTTCTTCAAAGGAATGAAATGTTGATAATAAAGAACAGTGATTTAATAGTGATAAGTGCACTAAGGGCTCTGTGCGCTATTTAGTATTCACAAAGAGGAACGGTGCGTACGGCCGCGGTGTGTGTGTGTGTGTGTATGTCAGTGTGATCGCCTGTCCTACCAAAGCAGAGAATTAGCACCACACATAGTTAATTATAGGCTAAGTCTTAAATAAAATATTTAGAATATCCATTGAAATATTCACATTTTACATGAAAAATGTTACTCTCAGATGTGTCCAGTATGGGACGTTGCATAGCATTACTGTATGTGCTGGGGTACATTTTCACATAATTTATATACAAGTGGACACCCGAGTATTACCCCCATATTGAAATACACCCAAAACATGCTTTTAGGGTTATTGTAGTCAAATATAGTGATTGTGATGTCATAATGCAGCAACAAAGTGATCTGTATTTTCTGTCTTTAAAAAACTACTAATCGATTAAAGGTAAAGGCTGGTGATAGTCTGTATTTTTTAATCAGTAAATCCCATTAAAGACACAAACCACAGCCTGATCAATCTTCTTCCTCCAAAAACACATCAATGAGCAACATCTTGTTAAAAACACATCTATGAGCAGAATGTTGTTAGGAAGTGATCAGGGGCGTCGGACTGGGGGTAAAACCGATACTGATTACCAGGGCCCAAGGGGAGAGTGGGCCCCTGAAAAGTCTGTAATATATTTTTATTTCACCTGGATATTTTCATTTCCTAATTAAATTTCATAATGCATGTCAGATGAAATGTAAAGTTAGTGTATTGGCTGAATATAACTTGGTTGATTGACTGACTACATTTTGTATACAGAAAAAGACTAAAAAAATACAGCGACCCTGAATGTACCGTCATGTACTGCAATCACACATGCTCATTCAACATCCTTTCCCCAGACAGGCTTCTACACCGCTGGGGTCAGATTAGTAACATCCACAGCACTTTGTTTACTTTGCACCCCGAGTCGAGTATAAGTGAGCCATCTGTGAACTTCTCAGAGAGTCAGTGAGGAGATCGGTGCCAAATAGGCCTCAGCTGTCTGCCACTGGCTAGTTTTCAGCTGGATTCCACCTTCTACTTCCCTCTTGGACTCTTATTAGTGTCAAAAAGGCCACCTATGTCCAGGTGTGAAGGTGTCTTGCCAGGTGGAAGATATGAAACCAATTTGTTGTCCTCATAATGTCAGTGGTCTGTACTGTTGGGAGCTTCCGTTTCAGAAGTGCAAACCAATTATTCAGTTCTTTAATTTGGTGTGATCCACCTGCCTCTTTCAAAGATGTATTTGACAAATTCACATAAGGACATGAGTTAATGCAATTGGGGATAAAGTATTATAGCATATAGTGTATGGATGCATTATTTATGACTGAAATACTCTGGCCAATTTAAAATGGAACATTCTAAAAATGAGCCTTCTCTAATGGCTTTTATGTCTTGGAAGTGTAATGATACTTTTCTGTGTTGTTCCAGTATCAAAGCAATGCAAATGGCATGCATTGATCTTTAATATGAAAGCAATTTATCCCAATATTTTGAATGGATTGCGCAAGGCAAGCTCTGCATCAAAAATGCAAAAAATGAAGTGCTCAACATGTTCAAACATGACTTGATCAATCCAAATTGCTTTGAACTTTACTTTTGCATCACAAGAAAAGATATCATCAGCGGCAGTACTTTAACATGCAAATGATGTAAGATAGACTAAACTTGTGTTATGTCATACTGAAAGACGACTTAATAATAGCTATGATGATTCCACATTCACTGGATTTAGCATTTACTTGCATCTTATTTAGGTCTGTAATGATTAAAGGCTGAAGTCAGATTACGTGTCCCGATGTGAGCTGTTATTCCTTAGCCAAAGTAAACATGGTGGCTGATTATCCAAAGTATGATTAATGTCCACTGCCAGGACACCTTGTTCGTATCAATACATGCTGTCACTGAAATTGTTTTCCCAGGTATAACATGTGACGCCGAGAGAAGAAACAGCACATGATGTATTTTAAAATAAATACGTCTCATGGAAATAAATTTGAAAATAGCTGCCAGACAAGCTGTCAGCTTCAATACATCCTTTTTGGGCTCCTGTATTACACTACCTGAGATGTTCATTGAAAGAAAAACAACCTGGCTACATGTTTGTGACTAGTTGTGAGTACTTGCTGACAGCAAAGGGCTTTAAGGGCGTATTGGTTGTTATGTGGCATGAGCATACTTTTTTACATTTCCCTGATGGCTTTTAGCCTTCAAGCACTGTTTCTCTTCACTCCCTGTCATTCTGCAGTGACATTGCTGACACATTGTCCGGCATGACAATTATTCATCCAGCAGAAAAACTAACAGGACTGTGTGTAGAAGATGTCCTAAGTCCTGGAATCAATACAACATGATGCATTTCAATTCATTCCAAAGTGATGAATGTTTAATAAGAAAGAGTTGGGTATCCGAGAGATGAGACTGGAATTGCTGCAAAACTCAAACACTGGCCTTTCTCTTGTTATGACAAGAACAGATTGGACGTGGTAATAAAATCAGAAATGTCACTTTTTCTTTTTGGCATGCCTTATGGCATGATTTACAGCCAAGCCAAACTTGTGTGCATGCCTCCCAACATGGAATCGCAACGGCAAGAAAAATGAAGAAACATTTGAATGGGTTTCATATGCAATGGGGTTGATTGATTGGGCCACTATAATCCTAGTTTAAAATGTTTTAATTGGAACAGATGTTGATTAAAGGACATGTATTGATATTTATTTGTTAAATGATAATCATTTCAGCAGTACTAAGATTCCTTGAAACAGTAATGAGCTCAAAAATGGAATTAAACTATCATAAAAAATCAAGAATACTAAAGTCCATCAGGCAAAACATAAGCACAATATAACTATATTAGTTGTATATATATATATATATATATATATATATATATATATATATATATATATATATATATATATATATATATATATATCAGAAGACACGTCTTATTTTTATACATTTCTTTAAAGACAGATGTTAGGACCTGGACACTTCTTTTTTTCTGCATTTACTGCAGTCAGAGGCATTAATTTAAATCCAGTGACATATGAGACTTCAGTCACTCTGTTTTGAGCAAACATCACTATGAAGTAGAGTGGTTGTAAATCATCCCATGTTGAATCATGACGAGAGATGAGGAGTTTTGTTTTGAAACAAAATTTTGAACTGAGCCATGTTGGTTTTTGAAAAAGCGGACTTTTCAGGATGAAATGGATCATTTTATATATATATAAGGGCTGAGCAACGATTAAAAATTTGAATCACAATTAATCGCATGATTTCCCTGATTAATCGCATTGTTATACGCAAAACCCAATAATGAAGTCAAAAGTAGCGTATAGCACAATTTTATTTTAAATGTACCTACCATATGAACGAAAGTGCCATAACAGTTGTTCTGCAAACACTTAACATCTGCATTTTGTTTATACAGAAGCAGATAACTAAAATATTTAGTGTAAACTCAACTTAAACAATGTAATCAAAGCAAATACAGAATTAAAGCTTATTGACACTGCCAGGGCATTCATGTTATCCTGTTATATATATATATATATATATATATTACTAAAAAAACAAAATCTGGAGACACAATCATAACATTAAAACTGTAACTCCGAGGTTATTATGGTTACCCAGTGATGTCCAGTGGTAGGGAGAGTAACAGCGGGTGCACGTTGTAAAGTTGACGCTTTTACAGTCCTCTCCTTTTCATACAACTCGTGTATTCTTCTTGTGATGGTGCGTCTTGAGGGAATCTCATACCTGCCGTCATTTGTTGCGACTCTCAGAATGTTTCTCGGACCGACGTCCTCCACAACACTAATCGGTCTGCAGTCTGTAGCTATCCACTATGCTATGGCATTTGTTAGCTTCTCTTGCCTTTGTTTATCTATACTTCTCCCACACGCTGCATCTAACGTAGTCTGCTGACGCGCCACTGTTTGTTTCGTTGAATGATTTGCTCGCATCAACGGTGTATATTGCACTTAGGTGATATTTCAGACTGGAAGTACTCTGGTGATAAGAAAATTGAACTTTGCAGTGGTTACAAATAACTTTGGTTCTGTCGACAAGCTGTCTGAAAGAACTTTAAAATGAAAATGGTCTTGTAAAAGTTCCGTAACCTTCTCCATGTTTGTTGGTTTGTTTATTCTTTTCTTTTCCATTTCCTGTAAGCGCGGCAGCAGTCTGCAACAGCCTTTTACAAAATAAAATCCTGTGAGCAACAGACTTTTACAATAATAAAAGAAATAATAAAAACTGTGTTAAAGGAGAACTCCGGGCAATTTTTACGTTAATCTTGATTGCTATATGTATATGAGTACTGTCGATAGCAAAAAAAACGAGCCAAATCGGTGCTAGCAACACGGAGCTGCTGCAGCTAATGCCGAGCGCTCCCACTCAGCTAAAACGGCAGTTATGGGGGCATAAGATAAAGAGTGCCTTTGTGCCTCTTAACAGACCCAAAATGCAATTAAAATGTCTGTGCAACATGAACAGGGACCTTACATGACAACAAGATGCATTTAGCAACTTAGCCATTGTTTAAATTCACCTACCCTCTTAGCTGCTAGCTGCCGTCTGGGATGAGTGAGTGTGTTCAGCCAGGCTACGGTAATAATCATCACGCAGCAGTTCCATGTGTAGCATATATATCCATTTTGTGTGCTGTCGTTGGTGAATATGAGTCTCTGCAGTGACGAATTGTGTGGTAGTTTCCTTGGCCAGGCTAGCAGCCCCGACCGGCATCCTTCTACTTCCTCCCCGCATCCCTCGCCTGCCGAGGGCGACAACAATCCTACAAGCGCCCGCTGGTCTGGTGGAGGTCTTCCAGAAGACCGTTCAAGTCTTCGCGGCGAAAAATTGTATTTTATTTCACCCTCACAAATAGGTAATTGAGCACTGTAGTGGTTAGGACCATATTAGTGACTATGTAATGGAAACGGACCAAATTATGTTTATGCCCTGTACAGTAAAATAGTGTTTTAGACTGCTAGCTGTAGTCTCCCACTGAAGTCCCGTGGGAATTCAGTTATAGCGTGAAAAAGGTAAATAGCAGTGTGCAACTAGCCACAACTGCAGAATATCATGGTCATGGAAAGGAAGACGATGAAAGTTTAGGTTCTTGTATTTTCTGTTGCCACAATTCGGCAAGGCACAAACGCGAACCATTTCTTTTCCACAGTAAATCAACCCTTGTTTTTCAAACTCTAAGCTTCTTCCCTTGTGAACACCTCCGATCATCACTTTTCAAACACTACGCTCCTCCAACCTGCCAACCCGGTCTCACGGCAGTTCGTGTAAATGTCCACGTTATTCTTAATCTATTGATACATGTTCACGGTGACGTTTTTCTCATTTTTTACGTGTAAATGTCACATTATTTTTTACGTGAAAGGACGCCGGGAGGCGGCCGAAAAGGTCGCTCCATAAGCCGGGAGGCGCTCGCGAGGCGGCCCGCTGGGGACGCCCCACGGGCTGGTGGAGGTTGGGTTTAGGAAAAAACTGACGGGGAAAGGGTGCCTTAAACGCCGGGGAAAGGGCGCCTTTAACGCCGGGTGACGCGCCACAGTAACACGCGGGACAAAACGCCACACGCAGGGACGCCATCCCCGGGAAACAAAGCGCTGCACGCGGGACGCGATCCGCGCTCGCCCGGGTGAAAGTCCTGTGTTGTTTGACCCATCCACCACCCCAACCAACCTCCCTACGCGGATTTTCGGCTTTTTATATTACTCCCCACAATTTTCGTGCTGTGGCCACAAAATACGCTTCCCATTACTTTACATTTTCGTGTTGTCCACCACGTAAAAACCGACAAAAATGTCTCTGTGAACACGTATCAATAGATTCAAATAACGTCACATTTACACGAACTTCCATGAGACCGGGCTGAACCTGCACACTGCTATTTACCTTTTTCACGCTACAGCTGAATTCCCACGGGACTTCAGCGCGAGACTACAGCTAGCAGTCTAAAACACTATTTTACTGTACAGGGCATAAACATAATTTCCATGTAGTTACATAGTCACTAATATGGTCATAACCACTACAGTGCTCAATTACCTATTTGTGAGGGTGAAATAAAATAAAAATTTTCGCTGCGAAGGCTTGAACGGTCTTCTAGAAGACCTCCACCAGACCAGCGGGCGCTTGTAGGATTGAAGTAGAAGGATGCCGGTCGGGGCTGCTAGCCTGGCTAAGGAAACTACCACACAATTCGCCACTGCAGAGACTCATATTCACCAACGACAGCACACAAAATGGATATATATGCTACAAATACACATGGAACTGCTGCGTGATGATTATTACCGTAGCCTGGCTGAACACACTCACTCATCCCAGACGGCAGCTAGCAGCTAAGAGGGTAGGTGAATTTAAACAATGGCTAAGTTGCTAAATGCATCTTGTTGTCATGTATGGTCCCTGTTCATGTTGCACAGACATTTTAATTGCATTTTGGGTCTGTTAAGAGGCACAAAGGCACTCTTTATCTTATGCCCCCATAACTGCCGTTTTAGCTGAGTGGTAGCGCTCGGCATTAGCTGCAGCAGCTCCGTGTTGCTAGCACCGATTCGGCTCGTTTTTTTTGCTATCGACAGTACTCATATACATATAGCAATCAAGATTAACGTAAAAAAAAAAAAATATATATATATATATATATATATATATATATATATATATATATATGCATATATTTATCTTTTTGTTGTTTCATGTTATGTCTTTCTGTGTGCTTCTGCACAGTGCATGCTCAGATAGGCATAAAGGTAGAAAGAAAGAATGACTGAAAATCCATGGTTTAATGCTGTCTTTTTCCTGCAACAACTGGAACTGAATTGAAGTAGAAATACAACTAGCAACACATTCTGCTCAGTCTTATCTTCACTTAAATAATGTGCTGACTCAGAGATTCCACAATTAAATTCAAATGAAATACTGTAAGGTGTATGTACTATTCATGAACAAAATGCTTTCTAGAGATACAGTACATTGATGTAATATTAAAATATGGAAGTTATGTAAAATATGGGTTTGATAATGAGAAGTATAGGTTTTATAGCAAAGAAGCTTTTGCTGGGTATTCAAATGGTTTCTGGTTATTCGCACAGTAAATTCAACTAGTGTGCGTCTGTGAGGCGTATGTGTGTCTCATATAAATTTCCATTATGTTTTGTGGACAAATTGGTTTAAGGCCAGCACGCTAAAATCATACTGGAAAAACACCGTCATAATTGGTGCTGGCTCACTCTCAAAGCCTGCTGCAAGATACCTTGTCATTACATTCCTCTATCACTATTGCTCTCTCCAGCTAAATACATAACTCTCAGTTGGATGATTACACTTCCAAGCTATTTATGTGCTCATTCATCCCTCGTTTATTCAAAGCAACAAGTTCTCACCCCTTCACAGGCGGTTGTAAAACGTCCGCTGGGAAATGAAGGAAGTCACTGATTCAAGCAGACGTAGACGAGGCAGGTGGAGGTAAAGTGGCTATGGCAAAGAAGCGAGCTGCAGCATCACATAATGATATCTCACGGTTAGAGAGTATCTTAGGGTGGATTTTTCCTTTAAGCCCACTTTGTCGCCAGAAAAGTCAAACAAAACAGAAGGTAAACCTAATTCAAACACTCATGAATCCAGGAACTTGGAATTAATTTGTCTTCCGCCAGGTAGCAACACATGCCTGCCAGCAATTTGAATTGAGGAGAAATGTAAAATGAAATGTAATCTTTCAAAATTAACTGGGATCAGCAAGAGCAGCACATTGAAGGACATTGGTTGGCCCATAAAGGTTACGAAAACAGGAATTTCAAACATAGGCTTTTTTCAGGGATGAACAGAGGAAAATATGCTTTTTTTTTAGCGACTGCTGCACATGCAGAGGTCTGTCAAAAAAAAAAAAAAAAGCCGAGCGAAGGCGCAATTTGTTTGACACTAGCCTTGTAAATACAAAACCTACTGGATAAATAATGTCCTGAAGAGAAGGAAGGCTGCGCTGTCATAGTTCTGAACTACAAGTTTTCTAAGAGTGACCTTGACAAAAGCATACACTGCATGAATGTATCAAAACATAACACAGAATCAGGATTTCTTTGGTTTAACTCCAACAGACAAGTGTCAGGAAATATAGAAATACAGTATTTTGTAGGATTAATGTTAGGACCTTGCTTCAATATTAGAGATCTGTTTGAATATAAATACCAGTTGCTTTAGAACTCAGTGAGAGCTAAACTCTCAACACTTTTGTTAAATTGTCATGTTATTTTTAATCTATTGATTTGTGTATTGATTTTGTGGTGGCCAGCACGAAATGGGAAACATCTATACGGAGGTTGGGTTTAGGAAAAGAATGGGGAAAGCAAATGTCACACCCCGGGACACGATCCGCGGTCTCTGGGGGACACACGCCAACAACAATGGGATGGCGGAGGTTGGGTTTAGGAAAAGAAGAACAGGGAAAGGACGCGTCACACGCCAGGAGATGGTTGTGCAACAATAACGCAACGTTTGTGATTAGGAAAACAACAACGGGTAAACAAAACGCCACACGCGGGCCGCGATCCCCGGTCTCCGGGGTGAAAGTCCTGTGTTGTTTGACCCATCCACCATCCACCCAACCAACCTCCTTACGCGGATTTTTGGCATTTCATACTACTCGCTACCGTAGTCGTGCTGTGATCACGACATAATGCTTCCCATTGAAATACATTAGTTTACATTTTCGTGCTGGCCACCATGAAAAAAACGAGATCAACATGCCCGTGTGCACGAATCAATAGATTATATAATGTGACTATTTCCCGAGCTGCCGTGAGACTGGGTTGTAACTCTTCATGTGTGATACTACGCTGCAACTCAGTCAGGATTAAAACCTCTGCTCTAACACAGAAAACCTTTGCTTTATCAACCAATCCCAAAATGGTATATGTCCTTTTTACTTACTTATTACTTTTTTGTATTATTTGGGACCCCAGCCAGCTTACAGAGTTCCACGCAGGCCGATGTTTGCTAACAATTGGCACCCTGTACTCTTCAGTGTGTAGAGCTAACAAGGAATATTTCTCCTCTTGGAGATTTATGAAGTTCATATTGTCATAAAAATCCTCAGGGCACCAAAATCAGTCGGTGGGCAACATCTTAATCCTTGAGAACATAATGTACATTAGAATTAGCATTTATATTCTCTGCCTCTGAAACATCATTGTGTGTCCAATAGCAGACAGACACATTGTCAATGCTTGAGCAGGCAGTACAATTTCCAGTGGGGAAGTAATAACCCAAATCCTTGTAATTAGCTGAGTCATTTAAATACTTTCTTTTTGAGTTTTTTTTTTTTTTTTTTTTACTCTCATCATCTATACTGATTAGCATATTAGCAAAATAGTCTAAATAAATCATCATAGAAATATTGACCCCAAGGTCCATTGCACTTTAAATAGGCCACCACAAATCAGACACATTTTCTTAATTTAAATCTACCTATTTCACAGCAGACGGCAAACACAACACATGTAATCAAATTCTGACCACTCAAAAGGTGGCCCGAGGCAAAAAATGAATGAGATCTTTTTAAGAGTGTTGTGCTTTGTGGAGTCCATTTTCAGTACTGAAATGAAATTTGTGCCAGGGGGAGGATGTTGCAGTCTAGCAAAAATACTGATAGACATTTGACAATTATTCTTTATTTTTTAGCCATTTGGCTTTAGTGTTATAGGCCTTGAAATTAAAGGGATATCATCAAATGTGTGATTGTATTATTTACACCGGAATACACTTTACTCCAGTATGCACTTAATCGTGTGACTTGTCCTTCCAATAGTCGTCAAAAAATGGCCTGTCAAAGTTTGACCCATAATTGGGAGCACTGCAATTAAGACTCTATAATTATTGGTGCAATGATTTCTTTGCAAGCATGTGATGTGTTTTAGTTTCATATAATGTAACATTTTCTACAAACGGCAACCCAGTGCAAAGAAAAATGTTTTTTTGCCAAGTACTGTCAAATGCTCATGATTGACATACAGCCACTGCTTAATGCATAGTGCTCCAATTCATTGCATGGGGGTGAAACAAATGGTCATGGTTGTCATGGTGACGAATGCAACTGATGTAGTCAGTATTTGAGAAAATGCCAAGACAGCTCTCTGCCACAGCTAGAATTCACAGCATCAAGACACGAATCAGCGATGCCATGCTGATATACACTCTTGGCTAGCAGCACAAACTTTTTTCAGCCAGTAAATACACCCTGATCCCCAGAAAATCTGTCATCCTGGATGCTGTCACAGTCCCCTTTTCTATCTTTCCCCCATTCGGTTTCAACAAATAGATGTATTATACAGCTTTACACTAGCGTGACATACTGTATCTGATCTATACATGAGGCATACCGTTCTCTTTCGTGTATAGATAATGGACAGAGCAGTAAAAATGTTAAGTTAAACACATTTTAAAGCTTAAATACAGTTGAATCAGTATAAAGCCAGTAATTGACCCATTTGTTAAAACATTTGTAAATCTGAAGTGCAAATCTTTCTGCACTGAACTGTCTGTAAAAATATGTCAATAGCAGAATTACCACATTCAATACCAACAGCTCTAGTCACCATATTTCTTTTAGATAGATGTAAACTGTATGCTGTCATGTAGAGCTGAATCAAGTAGTTGGTTAATGGATTGGTGGATTGACAGACACTTAATCAAATCTGTAATTTTTCAAGCAATAACTACATTCATGCTGTGGTTCCAGCATTGGTGTTGCTTGCAACAAACAAGACATTTATGAATGTCACTTTGGACTGTGGGAAATTAAAACCTTAAAGTAACATTTTATAATATTCTGCCATTTTATATACAAACTGAAAACATTCAGCAGGTGAATCCATAATTAAAAATAACCGTTAGTTCCAGAGATTTGTTATATAGTATAGTTGTCACTTTGGATGAATCGGAGATTTCGCAGCAGCTTTTCCTACCGTAGAATAGAATACTAAGTAATCATATACTGCATTGCTAAACAAGATCAACCACAGTAAAGCAAGCCCCACTCGGATTGTAGTGAACGATTAACAGCCATGCTTAAACATGTCGTCATCCTCTTCTGCTTAAACATTTGCAGAAATGTTTCAAGATCATAATCACCTCCAGCCAAAAAAATATCAGTCCTTTTTCTATGTATTCCTTACACAGGCAAACTAGACGAGAATGTAGTTTATGTGAGTGTGCAAGCTGTGTGTCCGTCTAGCCCTTGAAAAAAACTGATTGTAGCAATCAGGAGTCAAGACTCGACCACGAGGCAGGAGTCAGGTTTTGCGGAATTGGCTTTGCGGAAACACACACACACACACACACACACACACACACACACACACAGATTGACATACACAAACACACAAGTGCAACGTGCTTATGAGCTGTTCACGTGGAGTTGCACAGGGGGCACTGCTGTTGAATCAAGCACTTTAATGAAGTGAATGCCTGTGTTCATAAACCTGCCCCCCTGCAGCTCTTACCTCTGGCTGATTCCAAACATAAGAAAGTGTTGTTGGTCAATTCAACCAGATGAATCAGGGTTAAAGTCCTTGTATCACCCAACACGTTCAATACCCTGCCTACTGCACACACACTCCAGGTGCCTTTTGATTGCTAACTTGCTGATTAGGCCTCAGATGTCCATTTCTGACCTTAGCTGGAACCATGGAAACTCTTTAGGAAGTCATGTACTTCCCCTGAATTTTCATGGCAGGAACCTATTTCCAATATTTCTTCCTGGATGTTAAATGGACTGCATTTCTATAGCGCTTTTCTAGTCTTAATGACAAATGCTTTACATACTCCAGGCAACATTTACACACACATTCATACACTGGTGGCCATACAAGGTGCCACCTGCTCATCAGATAAACACTCACGCACTGATGGCGCAGCATCAGGAGTAATTCGGGGTTCAGTGTCTTGCCAAAGGACCCTTTGATATGTGGACTGCAGGGGCCATGGATTGACCCACCGATTGATGGACGACCGCTCTACCACTTGAGCCAAAGCCGCCTAGAAATGGTAGTTCCTGGCCCCCGAAAAAAGTCCCTAGTCCTGAAGTAGGCTATAACTTTCTGTTGACCCAGGAACCAAATGAGTTCAGCCCTGATCTGTTCCCTAGTGGATGTACTTTTGTCACCCTTCAAGTATACAAAATATATATAGGTAATGATGTGACCAATGCCACATGCATCGCAGCTGCTGGTCTGCATGAACACGTTTAATAGTTGGGTAACACTTTACTTGAAGGTATCTACATAAGAGTGACACATGAACCCTAACCTTAACCATAACTTGTCATGTGCCTAAGCGGCTGCTGAACTCTTTCAGTGTGTGTGCTGGGAGGGGGAAGAAAGAGAGCGTGAGTGGGCTGATGGCGCCCCTGTTTTTTCTAAACTGTTTGTTCTTAATTACTATGCACATCATGTCATTTATATATAGTTTTGTGATATTTCTATTTAAAATTGTAAATTGTTTTTTAAATTTGTCATACCTGCCCAGGGACTACAGGTGGAAATTAGCAATTGTTGCTATAACCTGGCCCAAGACATATTCTCTTGTTTAACAAGTTTAATGTTTATTTGTGCATTGACCCTGTTTCAAATAAATCAATTTCCATTCCATTTCCATTCCATTCCATGACAAAACCGAATGACACTTACTAAAAGAAGCATGTTTATAATGTTTATGACACGTTCATGACAGTGTCATGTCACTCTTATGTAGATACCTTCGAGTGAAGTGTAACCAAAAGTTACAGTCATGTAAGATAGTATCAGTTACAATCCACACTTGAAACATTAACTGAAAACTACCTCTTGAACCTAAGCTTTTAATAAAAAAAATGCAAAAAAAACATTGATGTGAGATAAAAGTAGGAAACCTTTGCAAGGGCTTGAGATTGAGACTGATCCTTCCAGGCTGAATGGGTACTGACTATGACAATGACTGCTGTGCTAAGCCTAGACACAGATTTAATGTTGATAACAAAATGAAGTTACTCTATTTCTGGGATAACCATCCTTACAGTAGTTCTACAGATGCAAGGTTAGGCATAATTGATTGAAAGCTTCTTTAGGTGCCCTCTTGATCCCCATTGTATTGGTGAGGACATGACTGAAAGACTGCTGACGGCTTACTCTCCAATCGTTTCTGTCTGCTGGGTAGTTCTGTCAACAGATCATCCCATCCCACTGAGAATGAAATCAAACCCGAGGTGGCTCTTCTCTATCTACTGTCATTTCTCATTAAAGAGATATGAATCATTCCTGACACCGTATAATTGGTAAATGGTAATTTCTGAGGAAATTCTGGGAGTGTGAGGAGAAATCACACTTTGGATTTGAGATCGGAAGGATTATGACATGAAGCAAAGACTGGAGCTTAACTTCCTCTTCCTACTGTCTTTTTTTTTATTGGAACTGATAGGCAAGGATTCCACTTACTCAGGAATCAGGAACATTCAGTTATCTAGGTACCCTCAAATAATGACACCACTGGGTTTTAATATCAGTTGCTATACATCATCTCTGTCTTTTAAACTCTGATTTCACAAAGAATACATTTTTCATTGATTTACCCTAAAAGGAAGGCTCCGTTGTCCTTAATCCTCACAGAAAATTCACTTGAGAAAAGAGAAGGCTTGTATAATTGTATGCAAAAAAAATGTTTTTATTTAAATTCAAATAAATTTTCTTGTGATCACCAAGGATTGGGAGAGCATCCCATGATATCAAACCCTGATTAAAGTCACTCATTTATCAACTGCACTTCCTGCAAATTAACATTAACATTGCAATATAGAGATAAAAAGAGAGATAAAAAGACTGGGGCCCTTACAATTAGGAACTTATTGCTGCAGAAAGACCCCCAGAGGGAAGACAGCCATACTAGTGAGAAGCTTAATTGGTTCCAGGTTGGTATTCCATTCATTAGAGTACCAATGTTCCAAATATATGCCAATCTGATGCATTTTTTTTAAATGTAATCTGGAGTTAATCAGCTATGTGACGCTTTCTTGAAAGCATGCATTCCCATTACCTGTGCATATTTTGAACATATTTCACCTCCTTCTATCACTCTTCCTGGTTGCTCCGTGGCTACCCAGGCAGGAAAGTATGCTCTGTTTAATATATAAATGTAGTATGAGGCAGTTTCAACCATGCAATGTGATTGGTCTGATTTATTTCAATATCGCTAAGTGGAAGCTTGCATCTGCGTCCCAAATCTCTTAGCAACAGCGGTGGGTGCTACTATGGAGGTCCTTGTGAGAATTGTGTGTGTAAATCAAGCCCCCAGGAATGGTGCTATGCTTTGAAGGCAACTTAATCTAGTGGCCAAAATGTGTAATTACAACTTCTGGGTGTGTCACTTGATGCCATTGGTCCCAAAACAACTTTTCTCCTATAGACATACATTGTGACAGAGACGTATGTAAATCAGCAGATCTTTTTTTTGCGGTACAAAAAAAATCCCATTATCGAAACACACACAAACAAATGGATCAGGGGCACATGATTTTATAAAGTCTATTCAGTGCAGTTAGCCAGAACGCCATCCATCACTGACATGACAGCTATGTCTGGCTTACAGATGAGGACCTCCAATGGCGACACTCCAAAGGCTTTCAGTGTGTCACCTTATGTGTTGCTGGCATTTAGACTTTTTTAAGCATGATTTGACATTTAACATTACCATTTGAATGGAAGTGCTACCACAAGCAATTCTCTTTTGGTCCGCTCATTTCTGAATGACAGCAAGGCAGTCACAAAACGGTAAAAAAAAGTAGAACTATATGCAATTGTTCACAATCCTTGTCAGCTGTTAGCAGTTGAGGATATTCAATGTACCTGCTTTAAACTCCCCTGGGGACACACATGGCTGCAGAATTGAGCAGCAGTTTGATAGCAGAACAATAATTAAGTTTCTAATCATTTGTAAATTGAAGTACTGTTTAGACAAAAAACCTTCAATGAGTTTGAGACATGCAGCATTTGAGCTTCTTCGTGGGGGCATTTTGAAGCAAGAGTGAGCTGCATGTGGGAGCAGTAAAGACATTTGTGTTACAATTGGCTCAATTTCTCAATGTTCCTGTCAACCCGAATGACATTCATTAAGCAAGATTTCAAAAGCTGAACTAAAGGCACTCGTTCTTTTGGGGGGGATGTGAAGAATTCAAAGGACACATTATTCTCAAGGTAATCTGTAAAATAGCCACCCCAAAAAGGGTTTTCTGTAGATATTGTCTGATGTTGGCAAGATCTTCCAATCAATAACCAATCAATGGAGAATGCATGTGATTTTTCAGGGAGCAAGAGTTATTGAACGAAACATTAACTGCATAAACACTGATGACGAGAAAAGCATTGACTGGCGAGGAACAAAAGACATTGTCCTTGCTGTTTCACTTTTTTCTGGACAGCACCTCCCAGATGCTGATGTGACTTTAACAATCCATTCAAAAGTATTTAAAATGTTCTGCAAGGACACACGGATAAATTTGATTTAAATAATCATGTCACAGTCAGTTATAGGATCCCCTGACAATGTGCATCTAATACAGAGCTGTCACATTGTGCAGTGGCCAATCCCTTCAAACTGAGCTTTTGTTAGACTAAAGTTCCTAATGCGATGCTGAAGTAAAAAAAATAATAATAATGAGCCCATCCAATCTAACCCCCAGCACAATGGTTCATTGACATGATTAGAAGTAAATAAAGTAATTACCCATCCTGCAGTTTGACAAAGCTCCTGCATATAAATAGGCATCATTATAGGGTACAGTGGATTAGTTTGCAGAGCATTTCTACCTTTGGTGGAAAGTGATTTTGATCTAAATTGATTGCTATGGGATTATCCAGGATTTATTAAATATTAAGGCATTGACTTTCACTAATATAGATAATTAGGGTTTATTCAAAGTCAAAATGAAATTGACATAAAATGTGCATGGAAAGTGATTCATTACCGAGCTACTAGTCAATTCATCAATTATGATTTTCATTACATATCATAATTAAGAATGCTCAAGCTGAATTGATGCAGTTTAAAACTCTCATTACCCTGTTATTTGGATTAACAAATACATTCTAAATGTGTTGAAACACCCTGTACAGAGAATAATGTAAGATAAGTCACAGCAGCTTGGGCTCATCAATTATTGGAATTTACACATGTTGTGATCATAGAAGTTGAGATTTATCACATGCCCACTGCACAGAGGATGCAGTGTCGGGTGAAAGGGAGATCACATTATACACTTCCAGACAGTGGAGACTGACTGATGAAGGTTTTTTGACACAGATACCAATATTGATGTTTGACATTTAACAAAAATCCAATGTCATTGCATTGGCAGGCTAACATAAACACATGACATGCATGCAATATCATGCTTAGTATTGTAACGGCATAACCACATCCCTGGAAAAACTGATATTATTATTATTATTATTATTATTAGTGTCTAGGGCTTCAAAACAACAGAAACTAAATGCTAGCCTGCCAGGCCATATTTCAAAATTAACTTGTTAGTGCAGCACTGTTCTAAGTCTAAATGTTTGGTTGATTGTGCTGACATTTCCTGCTACTTATTTAGGCCAACACAATATATCTTGAATAAGCTGATAAAGTGCAACAAGGTTTATTGTTCTAGCTTTAGACTATTCATTTCATCATGTTTTGAATACAATGTTTCTCCCAGACACAGTGTTGGAAAGTAATGAACTATATTTACTCAAGTACTGTACTTAAGTATAATTTTGAGGTACTTCTACGTGGAATACTTCATTTTCTGCTTCCTTATACGTCTACAACTACATTTCAGAGGGAACTGTTGTTCTGTTTACTGCTCTACATTTATGTGGTAACTTTAGTTACTAGTTACCAGTGTTGCCACAGTTACTTTGAAAAAGTAACTTAGTTACTTTACAGATTACTTGATTTTAAAAGTAGTTTAGTTACTTTACAGATTACTTGATTTTAAAAGTAACAAAGTTAGATTACAAGTTACTTTATTAGTTACATAAAAATGACTTGAAATGGTTTACTGTGAGGCAGCTCAGCGTTGCCAGTAGTAGGATCTGGTTTATTATGGCACGAAAGAGAGCGAGTCAACCGTGTTTAAGGGCAGCATTTCCGCTACAACATAGGTCTACTGCCCGACCAACTTCTTCAACTCTCCCCCACTTACTATTTTTGCACCGAAGTCCAGCTTTTGTTGTTTGGGTGGTGGGGGGCCTCCTTCTCTCTGCTTCGCTCCACCTGCTGGGACTTGCTCTGTAAGTTTGACTGCAGCGCTGCGACTCCAAAGGGTTCTTCAAATTTGACGTAGTCGCCACCAGCACAGAGTGTACAACCAACCTTAATATTGCCGTCTTTAGCTGACACAAACTCTAAATAGTTTGTGTCGCTGTGTGGTACACGTGAACTGTCTACATGCTGAAAACGTGACTTGTCGCATAAGTGACTTCACTCCCCGAGACGCAAGAAGAAAGCAAAAATATATAGTTTTACTAAGGAAAATGACAAATAGTAACGCACAGTGACTTGGATAAGTAACTTTAATCTGATTACTGGTTTGGAAATAGTAACGCGTTAGATTACTCGTTACTGAAAAAAGTGCTCAGATTAGAGTAACGCGTTACTAGTAACGCGTTACGTGGCATCACTGCTAGTTACTTTGCAGATTAAGAATACAAAATATAATCAACAAATACATAATGTTGTATTATTATAGAGTAGGATACAATTGTATAGAACCACAAGCTTCCCAGCAGTATATAAAGTAATCACTCAAATAGAAATACCCTGTGCTATAGCTAACATTCCCCTAGCTCTCAGAATAAATCATATTCTGAAGATAAAGTGAACATCCCATGTCCAAGTCATAGACCTGTGGTTTGTATGATAGAGCTCCATGGCAACTGACACAAAAACTCATTTGAGAACCTCCTTATGAAGTGTTGAGTGCAGCTTTAACAGAAAGAGAACACATTCTCTGAAGAAGCTGGCGGCACATCACTCACATTATAGAGCTGGCAAAGACTTGAGTGTCTTGCTCCTAGTTGTGATTGGTGATTAGGAAGTGTTTTGTCCCCGCCACAGATCTGGTTAATGGGAATGTAGACTCCCCCGCTGGTACTTGGGAGTTAATCACACAACAATGGGGTGCCGATGAGGGGAAGGAAAGGTAAGGATGAAAAGGGGTGAGGTTGGATGGAGACTTCTCAAGACAAGGCCCCAAGTTTAATTGCCTTTGGATAATCTTATTGTCTGCTGGTCTGAACGGGTGACTCTCCCCCCATGCTGCACTCTCTTCAGAGGCGGCCTTTTGAAGTCAAGTTACTTAGAGAGGCTGCTGGTTTCAAAGGTACTCGTGGAAAGCCAAGTTAAATCTTTTGCATTAATGTCCGGGAGTTACTGAGAATTCTGACAACAAAGTCACACATATGAATACTAGATTTGGAAGTTTCTGTGGATAAATGCAATTGGGTTTAGATTTTTTAATTAATTACATTATTTTTTTTATTTTTTTTTTTTAAATATATAGATTTAGATCTAGTCAATAATGATTGATAATACCTCAATACTCCCACACAATATAAAATATTTTTTTGAGAAACATTTACAAGAGAAAGCGTGTAGAAATGTAGTGTAACAGCAGTGATATCACTTATTGGTATCAATTGTAGTGTTGTAGTTTAAATATCAGCACCGTCAGAATGAATGGAATAAGTCTAAGAAGAAGTAGCACTTTTATGTTATAAATCTGATTTGCAAAAGCCTAATCTGACTCCCAGTTAGACCCTGACCCAAGATAAAGATGATTTATTTAATGATGTTTGCAGGGAACAGCAAACAGATCACAACATTATTGGGGCTGCATAGTGTACACATTTTATACTGGTGTTATCTTGGGATGGAAATGATATGGTTCTGTAAATAATACTATGTACTGTAGATGGAGCATATTTTGCACTGGTCCTTAAAGTCAGGACACACCAGCCAGACGGCCGACCGTCGACAGAAAAGCCAGTTGAAATGATCAGTCCTGTGTTGGTCCAAAAAGTGCCACAGAACAGACCAAAGAGACAAGACGTAATACGCCTCCATAACGGCAGGCGGCGCTAATCTGTATTGTTGCCCAAAAAATGAAAACCAGCAGCTCGTTCAGAGTACGATCTCATATTGTACTAAAATAGTTCACTAAAACATGTTTCTGAAAACATGTTTCTGAAAACATTTTAAGCGAGAAATAGGCCATGCAGTTGCTGAATCTGTCTTCATTTCAGCTCAACAAAGGTCAGTTTAAAAGATTTTCGTCAGATTTTGAGAGACTCTAGTCACCTCATTCCGCTCCCCATTTCTGGGTGAGTCCCGACTGCCCTGCCGCCGACTGAACATGTCAGGTCGGCCAAAATGAACGTCGACAGCCCCCCAGACTGATGACGGCACGGGACACACCGAACAGATTCACTGACCTCGCCAGACTGTCGGACGGACGATTATCGGCCCTCTGTGTCCCAGGCTTTACAAAAACTAAAATGTGAAACATCATCTTTTAATTATTTTGGGGGGCATTTTTAAGCCTTTATTTTTATAGGACAGCTGACGAAATGGGAGGATAGAGAGAGGGGGAATGACAGGCAGCAAAGGGTCGGAGTCAAACCCGCAGCGTCGAGGAGTAAACCTCTATATATGGGCGCCTGCTCTACCAGGTGAGCTACCCAGGCGCCCATCATCTTTTAATTTTGATCCTATTAACTACTTGGCTGTAATGAAATAGATGCATAATGCACAAGTGGGGGTTTCTCCTACTGTACAGGGCTATAAAACCATGACTAGAGTACATATCGGGTAATAATAATCATTGTTGCTCCATTTTACGATTAAACGATTAACATTTCATTCCTTCTGTCAGCTGTATTATTTGCATTGCTTCTTTTGCTTCTCAGTTGCTCCCGTGTAACCAATAAGATTTCCACAGACTTGAATGGATTGAAGTGTGCAAAAAAAGAGCCAGTGTCTGTAAAAAAAAAAAAAAATCTTGTTGTACTGGCTCACACTGTGTTTACATGACCCAACAACCCTAAAATAATAAGCAAATAACACAGATGCTGTTTTGTGTTAATACCCTGTATGTGACCTCCATTAAAAAACACGCTAAGATGCTTCTTTGATCCATGTTTTTCTCACATTATTGGCATTCACTTTTGTGTTGTTAACATACAGTATGGGTTAACATGTAAACATCAACGGTTCAGCTTCATTATTCAATTTATCTCCATTCATTGTGTATTGGCATACATTTATTACAACAACGGCTCATTTCTGCCAGGATCTGGATTTCCAGTGAACATACTTGGATTCTTGTACCGTGAGGAGTTGTGGCCTTCATGCTGCAGTCCATCCAGTAATAAGAAAACATGCCAGCTGGTTGATCATAATTACAACCTCTGTGTGTTTCCTGATCCAGCTTGGACAAATCAGGGGGAAAATATGGATGCTGGCGGTGGTTTCTTTCTTTTTCTCAACATCAAAACCTCACTGACTGCCAAATCCAATAAGGGATCCGTCAGTCACTCAGTTGTTGTGTCCTTTCAGAAGCATTCCTGCCTTGGAAAATGAACTTTTTTAAGATGTAAAAACCTCAAATATATATTTACATTTTTAAATAATGTGTGGTTTTGACAGTGTGCAATCAAATAAGGCGCGCAGGTGTTTCTCCAACCTGCTGTTTATCACCGGCTGTTGCGCCATTTGGACCTGGTTCATTGTTTATGCATTGGACTGGTCATCCCATTTGTTGTCTATGGCACAATGTGATGATTCTCTGTTGGCAAGTCAACATCTGGGATGTTTATCCATGTCAATCAGCAGCTTAAGCTAGTAAATGTGTATGTTTGCCATTGTGTTTGTGTTTATTGTGGGGACTCTGAAGATGATCAAATGAAAGCTGCATTTATTTTAGCTTTTACAATGGGTGCCACCTTGTTGATGTGATATTTGGACATTTCATCTGAGTCGAAATGTTTGATCTTTACTAAGTAATCTAGAGGAAACCTCGGTCTGCTGTTCCGGTGATCTAACAGCCTATTTTCAACTGCTGTCAATAACTGTTTACAATAAAAGGGAAATTTATTAGTTACCTATAGATTAAATGGGGCTGCAGGTGACAGTAAAGAAGTTATTATTGCAGTGGTTGTCTGACATTGCCAGACCTTCCTCCAAAGGACTGCGGAGGAGGGTTTGGTTAGTCCACACAGCATTCCGGGATGGGAGAAAAACGTGCTCTGGTTTATTGGCATTTCTTTAAACCAATCCCAATCATCTTGGGCCGCGCTAAGCTCCGCACGGATCTATGGTGCCGCAGCACAATAGCCTCTGGAAGGAACTTGTTTTGGTGGAACATGTACGTTCAAAGGTTGTTTAAGTCATGCAACAGAAAACTCAGACTGGACAGATAGTCTAGCTGTCTGGATTTACCCTGCAGAGATCTGACGAGTAGTTAACCATAGTCCTCATAAATCCACCGGAGTTAAAAATTCCAAAAAAGCAGAAGGTAACGGCCGTCCGGCCGAAAAGAACGAAATCCAGCGGAATTTCCAACGCCGCAAGAACAATCCCGGAAGTGGAACGTCGTGGATATAGACTGTTACAGTGGTGACATCTTGCTCTTTAACCTGTTCAGTATCACAACAATGTAAAGAAGTTTGTTTTTTAATCACTTTTACCAAGAAATATGTCCAGGAGACCCTGTAGAACCTGTTACAAAGGTTCAAATCTAAAACGTTTAAGCTTTCAAAAGAAATTCAGTTTAGTTTGAATCGGCACCTAGTCCTGATCTCTTCTCTCTCTCTTAGAGTTCAAAGTGTTTCACATTTTTGATTTAATGACGTTTTTAAATTGCAATGCAAGGCATTATTGTTTGCCGGTTTGTTGATTTGAGCGAGTAGGTAAGGGCCTGCTGGGTTTAATTACTACACTTCACATCCAGAATGTGGAGGTCAGACAAAAGCGATACCTTAATGTTTTTGTACTTTTTCCCAAAGAAAGGAAAAAAAACAAAGCCTGTGTCACAACCAATTTCACAGTGGGTATTTAAGACTCAATAACACACACTTGGGAATCCAAAAATCTCGGGTGTACCACCACAATTATGACGGCATCACTAGAGAGTACAGCACACAAATCAGCCGGCGAATAACAATCCAACTTGTCATAAAGAATAGACATGCAATGACAGAATTGACAGAAATTATTATATCAATTGTATGTGATATTAAGTACAAACTATGTGTAGTACCCAGAGGTGTCAAAAGTATTCACATTCATTACTCAAGTAGAAGTATAGATACTAGGGTTTGAAAAGACTTTTGTAGAAGTTGAAGTATCAACTCAAGCTTTTTACTTAAGTAAAAGTGTAAAAGTACTGGTTTCAAAACTACTTAAAGTATAAAAGTAAAAGTAATGTAAGGCAGAGATCTTCAACAAGGGGTCCTCAAAGTCATTGCAGGGGCCCTCCAAATTATTGTAAATTTGTGAGTCTTTTTATTATCTTTGAGTCTTTTAAAATTAAAATGCCTTAACATAATTCCAACATATTATTAGCAAACATAAATTCCCACTGATGATAAGCTTACTGGCCTATAGGTAAGGTAGTCCCTAAGATATCAGCCCACAGATACAGTTAATCCTAGATTTACTGTGCCACATACAGTATGTCACATACAGTATGTAACATTAAAATATTAGCACCGGGTCTGTGCAGGTTTGATGGATCGCGTACAAACCAATAGGGTGTCGGAATGACTATGTTTATACTTCTCATCCAACCACAATCAAATTCACTCTATCCGGATGGAGCGATCTGGATAGGGTTTTTTGTGTGTGTTTTTTTTTAACGATGACGAGCCGGAATGAAAACAAGCCAAACTGAAATATGAGTAACAAGGCTATTTTTAAAATGTAAGGAGTAGAACAGATAATTCCGTGAAAATGTAAGGAGTAGAAGTAAAAAGTATGCTGTAAAATAATTACTCCAGTAAAGTATAGATACCCAAAATTTCTACTTAAGTAAGGTAACAAAGTATTTGTACTTCGTTACTTGACACCTCTGGTAGTACCTAAATTGGGTGGTAAGACCATAACTAGTTATTATCATTGGGCCATCTAAGAGGAAAGTGTTAAGGCAGACTCTATATTTCCAAATATATAACACCTCAGGAAGTCTCCAGATGGCAGGTCCCTCTTTTATTCCAAGGTGCTATTCTTTATAAAAGCCCAGCTAAGAGCTTCTGCAAAAAGCCTTAAATGGGAGCTGAATGAACACTCTTATGGCCCCAAAAGCTGGTTATGTGGTCAGGTTCAGTGCCTGCTGGTGCTGTTGAGCCAGGATGGCTAAAGTCTACACCAAATGAGCAAGTTTCTTGGTGTGCCTTTTTCCTACAAAAACAAATGTCACTGTTCCTTTCCTAGCACTGCTTTGTCATAAAGAATTCAAGCTCTTGGTAAGAGGGAGCTGCCACCTGCAGATTTTTTTGGAGATGTTATATTTGGTGATGTAAAAATGTGTTAACGTCACATCCAGCCAGGACCAAGTTGTACATCTCAACAGAATGTCTCGGGGAAAGTATCTGCTACAATCTGTCAAACGGTGCTGCCGTGGTCTACCAATTACAGCTGTGCGAAGCGAGTAGCTGTCTCGGCTCTACAGACGTCTGTGCCACCATGTCTCATCCTGCATTACATACGCATTCCAATATAAAAATGTGATGTGGTACAGAAAGACACTGATAAAATACAGGATAAAGATTGAAGAATGGCTAGACAGAGAGAGGATTTCACGTCCAGTGATGAGAGAGATTCATTATAGCTGCTATTAAAATGATCCCTGGGATACTCTGTCGGAGCCTGGGACTGTGCAGTGACAGTATGGTGACTCTGTGCTGAGAACAGTTCAAGGAAGCGGGTGTCCAAGCCCCTGCTTCTCAGTAAGAAAGAGAAGAAAAAACTGAGAGTGGTGGAAAATAGAGGGTTATTGGATTCCAAACGTATATGTTCCATCAAAGAAAGGGAGCTTCTTAAATCATCGCAGGTTTTCCACTGCATGTTTGCGGCTATGTGTTTGAGTTTCTTTAAAGTCTATGACGAAGGTTTGCAGTACTGTGAGTTTTCTTTTTTTTTCCCATTTACCAAGCCATACACAACTTCAATCATGACTCATACAGAACTTCAATCAGGTGGGAAACCATGAATTCAGGGCACATACACCACCCAAATACTCCAGTCCTCCATGCAGCAACAGTTTCATCAAATTGAAAGATTGGCACCTCCATCCGAATGACTCTGCAGTGTGCCTCAAGTTGCAATTTGACAGGATTTTTGTTGCAGGAAATAGGTAAATGATTATTTGTAGTTTGTGTGAAGTGTTGAAAATTGGAACAGATGCTGCTAGAAAGGACACAATACTTCCATGTTTGGCAAATCAACACAAAACGTAATATTTTCTTTTTAAGAATTATGTCTTTAAAGTCCTCTTCCGTTGTGATTAGTTTCACTTGAGGAAGAGGGTAAATTGATCATTACCAAAGCATGTCATTTTGGTCTTTTTTTAATCCAGGCATTTTTCTGTAGCAAACAGTTGACTTGTAAAATTCAGAGCCCTGGCAATATACTGTAGTGTAAACAGGCTGATAGTGGGCACACAGACTGCAAGTCTTTGACACCAGAGCCTTGCACTATTGTAAACTTAGAGAAAGATTTCAGACAGGGTTCAAGTCCTTATTTATTATTTAACCAATATCTTTTCCTAACCCTAACCTGTGAGTTAAGCATTATGTGGTTGCTATGAACAGATAAAGTATTTTATTGCAAGATATTAGAAATGAAATGCATTGTCAGCAAACATTTAGCAAATATGTTCAGTATCAACATTTTGCTACTTGGCAAATATGTTCAATAACATCGTTTCCTCATTATGTTGTTAAAATACATCATCCATACAACATTAGGTTTCCTTCCAAACATGTAGTAGTTTAGGTGAGAGGTTTGCTTCAGTTAGGATTAGTTTTAGAGGGAGATGGTGGTCGTGCAGTTATTACCAACTATTTAGTACTCAACTTTTGGTAATTTTATAGGGGATCCGCATGCCTGCAGCAGACTGATTTGGGTAAAACTAATCCCATGGAAGGAGCATGGATGGACATCTTGAACATTTTTATGTAAAAATTTTCTAACAGACATTCCCTTTTTTCTTTTTATTTGAAGACGTATTACAGATGTGTACGTTAATGGTCAATATGTTTACATATGTCCTAAACAGAAAATAGGTCCTGCCTGTTGAAGGATTAGGACATTAGCTGTATGAGTTTAACCATTTAGCATTGAACATTTTTGCAGTAAATCAGAATACAATCTGTGCAAAAATTTTAACCTATTCATAATGTTCATAATATCTGACATGTTCACTTGCAGTAGTTTTATTTTAGCTTATCACCTATTAGATAAGTAATTGAGCTTTAATAATGTTTTACACCAAATATTATCAGTTGTGTGTGTTTGTGTCTGTGCATAGTTTGCAGATGAGATGATATTACCATGTTGTTTGCTCATATAGTGCAATCTGCCCCTGCGTGCAAGTGTAATTGGCATGATCAAGCGAACTTACTGGATCATTCATGTTGCTACTGTCCATGATTACCAGCAAATCAACCTGCTGTGGTTAGCTTGACTCAATGATGAATCTTAATTAGTCTCCTAATTGCCCTCCACTTGCCTTCCAAGACAGAATCTATAGAAAGCAAATTGTTGCTTGTGCAAGCCATATAGCAGCACTACTGACTTCAGTTCTGTCTGAAGAACCGAATATTAGTTTGCCATCGCAGAATGTCTCAATCACTTTGTGATTACATTTTCATTTCAGTGGAACAAGACTCAAATTTGCTCTGGAAATGCTCATGTACAGTCGCTTACTATATTGAAAGTGCAGTTGATCCAAGAGCGCACCGGGTTACTGATAGTGATGGGACATGCTCTGTTTAGTTTGTATTTCAGTAAAATCATATAAGTCCAACATGATCGATCTGAGCGTCACAGCCATGCTGAATGAGAAATTGAAATTGATTTCTGAAGGATGTTATTAAGATCCAGGCTATGACTTCTGCTACCCTGGTTTTAAAAATGTAATTATAGGAATGTTATACAGACAAAGACTGGGGCAAATGCTACAAAATAGAAATTGCCGATTTACATGGGAAACATTTGTACATGTAGGGATTTATTCAGATCACAGGCAATAAGAAACACAATTGCAACTGCTTTTCAGCAATATAACTACACTAACTTCTCACTCTGTGCCACACTATATGTTTTATGTCTTAATGAACTGATTAAAAAAAACATTAGTCATCATATACAGCCATCAAATTAATAGTTGTCCAGCTTGGTGCTTGCTTACTTATTTGCCAGTGTTTTCATAGTGGTTGTGGTTGCCCTATGGAAACTGCTAATGTTTTGATCCCTCTTGTCAAAAAAGAACCGGTTTCTTCAGTACTGGGTTAAATAAGTAAAATTCCTAAAATCCATAACTAAAGTGAATGTTCAAATCGGTTGCAAATGCCCTAACCCCAATTCCTCCATTGTAGCAAGCTAACGCACATTTCTGATTTCAAGTATTTATTGCCGTGCGGTTCACACTTTGTTTCAAGATTTAACCTCTAACACACTTGTTAAAATTATCTGTTTTGCTGAGTGTCAGAAATGCAATGATTCCATGAATTATGAATCAGTCAGTTTAGCCATCCAAGAATGGTGTTAGGTTAACACATGCATCATACATAGGTTTTTAGGTAGCCCAGTGCTTCTGCTGTTGTCAAAGCAAAATTACAGAGATAGTGTTGATGAGGTTGTAAATGTGAGAAGGCACCAAGGAAAATACCTTACTTCCTGTTGTAGGTTGTTTACTGGACAAATGCTACGGAAACATTAAAAACGCATACGTTGCTAAGCCCAAGCCTCCTTTATCTAATGGTGATCACAACACTATCCATTTGATTCCAATCTATAAAACTCTTTTAAAAGGAACTAAGCCACACACAAAGACAATCTCGGTCTGGTCGGAGGATAGCATACAGACTTTAAAAGGCTGCTTTGATTCCACGGATTGGAATATCTTTTACGAAATGGATATTGAGACAGCTACAGAAACTATATACATTTTTGTGTGGACTCTATTGTGGAGAAGAAAACTGTAACAGTATTTCCAAATAACAAAAGTTTTATAACAAAGGAAGCTAAGGAATGTTTGAATAGGAAGAAGTTGGCATTCATAAATAATGATAAAATCAAATTAAAATTAGTCCAAAGAGAATTGAATATATTATTGAGGGGGGCAAGGAAAAAATATAGAGATACAATAGAAGATAATTATGCCACAGGGAATTCAAAAAACCTATGGGACTCAATGAAACTTGTGACAAATATGACATCCCGTCATAGAAATTTTATAACTAATGATGACGAACATAGGGCAAACGATTTAAATGATTTTTTTCTTAGATTTGAGTCGCCAGATGTTTATACGGATGTTCTGGATAATGTAACATGTGAACCAGGTCAGAGGATAGTGGTGGACCCACAGGTGGTTGGCACTTTATTTAGAGATGTATGCTCTAAAAAATCTATGGGTCCAGATAGGATTTCAGCCTTTTTGTTGAAAACCTGTGCAATAGAGCTTTCCAGGGCATTCTGCCCAATTTTTCAAAAATCTTTAGATTTACATACTATTCCATCCTTATGGAAAAAATCTATTGTTATACCAGTCCCTAAGAAACAGAACTCAATGGAGAATCGTGATTTCAGACCTGTGGCCCTAACATCACATGTTATGAAGTGTTTTGAACGATATGTTTTAATGGGTTTGAAGGATCATGTTAAACATTTACTCGACCGTTTCAATTTGCTTATAAGGAGAGGCGAGGTACTGAGGACGCCATTAACTGCATCTCTCACTTAGTGACTAGTCATTTAGAAGACACTCAAGCATATGCCCGTTTACTTTTTATTGATTTTAGTTCAGCGTTCAATACCCTGAATCCTAGATTGCTGACCACAAAGTTAAAAGAACTTAATGTAAATCCATACTGTATCAAATGGCTCTATTCCTTTCTGAACAATCGCACACAACAAGTGAGAGTCAACAACTCGTACTCTGAGGTTAAAATTACAAATACGGGAGCCCAGGGATGCGCGTCTGTTCACCAATTTTATTTACATTATATACCAATGACTGCGTAGCAAGTCAAGAGAGCACTTTTTTTATTAAGTTTTCTGATGACACAGCAATTTTAAGCTTATTTAAAAGGAAAGATAATGTTTCACACTATTTCTCTGAGGTAGACAGATTTGTTGGCTGGTGCGATAATAACTTTTTAATACTGAATGGAGCCAAGACTGTAGAGATCATTTTTGATCCTAGAAGTGTAAGAGACCATAGTCCGGTAATGATATATGGTAATACCATTGCACAGGTACCTTCACATAAGTACTTGGGAGTTTATATAGATAATGCACTATGTTGGTCTTCTCATGTCAACAATCTTTGTTCCAGGTTACAGCAGAGGCTATATTTTTTACGAAGGTTAAAAGCGCTCGAGTAAATCAGAGAATTATGTATTTGTTCTACCAGTCTATTTTTGAGAGTTTGATTAGATATGGTATTACGGCATGGTATGGTAATTTGACTGTCCAATTAAAATCAAGGTTGGGACGATTGGTGCACATGGCTTTTAAAATTATAGGGGGTGTGGGGGAACGATCACCCCAAGAGCTATTTGATGCTTCAATGCTAAATCATGCCAAGAAAATTGTGAGAGACGATACACATATCTTGAATGACAATTTTAAATTATTACCTTCGGGAAGGAGGTACAGGGTCTTGATGTGCAGGTCTAATCGACTAAAAAACTCCTTTGTTCCTAATGCAATCAAGGCGCTAAATAGAAATGAAATACTGTGAACTGCCTTCTTGTGCTGTTTTTTTTTTTTTAATGGATGTTGTATTGTGTGAATGATCTATTATTATTGTGTTTTTATGTATTTGATCATGTGTTTTTATGTACTTTGATCATGTTGCTTTGCATGACTAGACTATGCACGGTGTCCAAGACAAATTTCCCAGTGATGGGACTAATAAAGTATAAAGTATAAGTACTGTAGTTAGACGTGCAGAATGGGGTATTCACCAGTCCAAAATAATCAACAGTAAAACTGTGCTCTTTCAATACCTACCAGGTATAATTTTGCAGAATTTGGTTTGTCCAGGTCAACTTTTTGCCCAGGGCAACGCACCGTCTTGGCATACAAATAATGATGATTTTAGTGTAGTTATTTGTGTGGTACACATGTGGATGATGGTGGGGTTTTACATGAGGAATCGGTCTCATGCATGTAAGGTAATTACAATAGTTTCTGTATGTCACCAGTAGGTTTATCTCCCTTACAGTACATGCAGCTTTAATGGAAACCCAACAAGTATTAGTAGGTGGAGGTCATACGATACGATATGATACAACATATATCAGTCTACACTGAAATAAATTTTGCATTCCCGAGTAGCTCCGCTAAAAAAAAGAAAGGTACACACAAAGTTAGAAAACTATTAACACAATGTAAAAAAGATGAAAACACATTGTCATCTTTGAAAACCTTAGCCAAATTGGAAATTAATTTGAGGAATTTATATTTATTCTCAGATATAAGCCATATCTGCCATACTAACAAAAACTAAAAGTAATGTCCAAACCCTTGCAGAGAGCAATGAAATAAGTACTCAGTGTTGTACATCCACTTTTCCTACATTTCCCAACACTTTTAAAGACATTTTTCCTCAGGATATGACCGTACTCAAGCACCTTCCCAAATCATTGAAATTTAAATGATGCTTATTTCTATGCAGCATTTGTTATGTATGCGTACTTTGGCTCAGGCAAGTTTCAATCGATGCATGGTGAAGTTACACTTACCGTAGGCATCTTGTTATTCCACTAGACCGTCCTCACCCAGAAAACAGTCGTATAGGTACAAGCAATTTATAACAACCCATATTTATGTGTAGTAAATGTTTGTTGTCAGGCGCTGACCTCTAGTTGATATAGTAACTATCACAGAAGCAAACAAAGAAGTAAAGTGACAAAGTATCACAGCTTCGGTCACTTTCTTAAATTAAACAACTTTGTACCAAAATTTTTTGTTGCCTAAACCTAAGTATTTTTGTTGCATAAACTTAACTAGTTCCGTTTTACAATGCTAACTACATGTTTAAAACTGCGACCGGTACATTGATGGTCACATGATTAAAACTGTCACTGTGGTCATCTGTTCTATTTAACGTGAAAACGGCCACTGAGCGGCCGTTTCACAACTTAAATAGAACAATCATATATGCGTTTTGGGAGTGTGGTGTTTAGGTATGACCATGTGTTGCTTTCAATACATGGTACTTCTTTGCCACTCACAGTGGATACAAAATATCATATACTATATGTGCCACCTGTGAGAGGAAAAAAACAAGATGGGAACCAATTCCCAAGAAATTTGTTCTCCTTTGTCCCCAAGTTATCTGTTACGTTAGCAAGGTTTCTACTGTATATGGCAGCAGACCATCAGTCGCTGCCACAATTCGCCCCTGCTTCATCCACCACTCATCTGCATAAAGAACCAGCCATATTGCACATGATCTAAAGGGTAAAAAATGGGCTGAGAAAACAGAGGGAAAGGGTCATTAAGCACCAGGTTGGGAGACAGAGAGAGACAGCTAGGGAGACATAGAGTCCCAACTTCATCAAGATTAATCACTGACATCTGGTGCCTTGGAGGACCTAGTTAGTAACCCTCTGTTTTCCCCCTGGTTGGGTGTGAATCATCGATGGCAGGCAGAGACGCAGGAAGCACGGCCCCGGATGCTTGTTGTATCTTTTGTCACACTGGGTGACAAAAGTATTTAATGAATGACAGTGAGGGGGAGAAGTGTATACAAAAACACTTGTATTCAGATGGTAGTGCTGCCATAACAACTGACTTTAGATGGATGGATAGAAAAACTTTATTTTCTTTATAAGCCTTTATTTATATAAAGGTGTGACATCATTTCTTTAACAATGAAAATTATTTAGCAAAAATGTTAACCCTAAAAACCTGATTCAAGAAACCATGATTGAGATAGTATTAAGGGGAAAGGTCATTGAAATTTACATACGTGGCAAAATACTTCAAGGACAATCATAAATCCTGGTTTTACATCATATGTGTGTGTATTCATGCCTCAGTTTAATTAGATCTATGGTTTGGTTTTCATTCATCCAGCACAGGTTTATGTAATCGATTATGATAACCACTGTTAAAGCTCATAATGTGGGGAGAGTCAAATCCATATCAGGTTGCCAGTTGGCAAAGGGACACTGAATGTAAAAAAATATATATATATATATATATATTTATATATATATAAGGTGGGGATCCTTGACATCTATTGGTTGATTTAACAGAGTCCTGCTTGCAGATTGCAGGGAGGAAGATGAATTGATGGCGAGGAGAGGATAGACAGAGAAGGTCGTGGAAGAGTGGGATCTTGAGGGGGGAAGTGGGGATGAGGGGGCGGGGAGTCAGATTCCTCTCTATTAACTATGGGCCTGAAGGAGGCTCTTCTTACTAGCGCCCGATTCTGGCAACGCTATGTTATTATGTTCGGTTTAGGGCCCTGGGCTCTGGCTTATAAAGAAACAGTCTGACCCACATCTACACAAGCTTCTTCAGACACCATTATATTTGTTATTATCTCAATAGGCAGGGCTGAGCCAATGTTGACGCGTGCGGGGGTGGACAAGTCGATGCTACAATAAACTGGATGATTAGGTAAGAGTGGGATATTAAGACACGTTGCAAAGGGAGACTGAAAACAGCAGTCTGGTACTGCAGAGGAAATCTGACTATATATTATGTTTTTTTTGAAATTGTAAAATTGAGATCATCATGTGACTTTTTTCAATGATGGTTATCTTGCTTTCGGTGAGCGTCTTCGCTAGAAAAACGATACCATTGATCGACCATATCAAGCATTCTTGTCTTTGAGTTTACGGTTTGTGCTCTGTCTTTAACAACTGTCAACGGTATTTTCTTAGCCCTGATTTTGGACTTTGTAATACTTATCGTAGCCCTGCATGGATATCTCCTGGAACTTGGATAACTTAGTCAAATATCAGCTCAGGACATTTCTTATAGGACGGATGTTGAAAATATGTTGTTTTTTAGGAACTCTAGCAACCTATAAGGTGAGCAAAAAAGCCTGCAGAGTAACAAAAACATGATTTACTCCGGATAAAGAGAAGTCTCCCACATTAGAGTTCATACAAACCTTGTAAAATCAAAGATGGGACCTGCCTAGCTCACCGACTGAAGTTTTCAGTGTTCGGCAGTAGAATGCTCCACCGATGGCACCATTGAGCATTTTGGTAAATGAGCAAGGAAGGAGTCCTGCAACATTTTTGATTTCAGTTTGTATTAACTTTAATTGAAGACATATTTCTCTATTGGAATAAATAATGTTTATTTTTTTTTACTCAGCCCTCTTATGCTGTTTTTTTCCTCAGCTCAAAGTTGGTTTTTAAAGATGACTATATTAATGCCCATAAAGGTTACATGCTTTTTGGAGTTGCTCTGATAAACAATGACGCTGGATCAGAAAACGCAAACATAATTCATCTTTGAATTGAACTTGTTGCTCATTGGACCTTTTTTTTGTTTTGCTTTCTGAACAATACGTTTTAATAACAAAAACTTTTTTGGCACTTGGCTGTAACTTAGAAAGACTTACTTACATCTGAGCATCCATTTGATAAAGTGAGGGTTAAAAAAACAACACAGCTAGTTAATCTGGCTCAGACAGGCTCCGTTCTTTGTGGTCTCAACAAATATAATATCCCATTTGAGTCATCTATCCTGCATTTCCAAGGGCGTCATCTCATTATTGATTTGAGGAAAGTGAAGAGATATGGATATTACTAGGCTGAAGGCCACAGAGGTACTGAAGGTGATTCATGGGCGGGTCTTCCTCATAATTCAGACCCTGGACAAATAGTTCATTTCCAACAGTGTTGGCATTTGAAGTAATCAAATCCTTGAGTTGAATTTAAAGCAGGGCCCAGAGGCGGATCTGTACCTTGTGCATACATGGAAGACTCCTGTGAGGTCTCGCAGTTATCTTTCAATTACCACCACAATATACTTCTCCTCCACACACAAACACCCACCATACCTAATCCACTGTAAGCTGTGGCCTTGAACAGTGCCTACTGTTTCTGTCGCATAACTATTAAATGGATTTTTTGCTATTTTTATTTCTTCTTTTTTAGCAATCACTGCAGTATATTTTATTGTAATGGTTGCCATTGTTGCACAAAATCACTAGAAGATTATCGTTGTGCAGATGGGGATGAAAGAGTAGTTCTCGCAGTGCAATTTTTTTTTTTTTTTTTACTGCAGAGACTAACCATTATCATTTTCCTGACCATGCCCTTTCTGGTAATTCTTCACCATGTCGCCTCAACCTTTCTTATGGCTGTCAGTTGTAGAGAACCAATTAACATATTGTGTCCGAGGGAGTCATTCATCCCAACGCTCCTTAGCTTCCCCTCCCTCTGTTTTGTCACACTGCAAGCTAGTGGGCAGAGTCACACAAATTAGTGGTGTGGGCTGGAAGGCTCAATTACCTTTTAAGGACTTTAGAGGTAGTCTGTGTCCGTGTCAGCCTGTCTCAGGGCTTCCTCCAACCTGCCTCAATAAGGGCATAAAACGGGAAGGGGAGCGGGGAGAAAGGAAGCAGAAAAAGAAGAGCAATTGGTGTGCAAGGGCTGGGTTGAATTTCCAAATGATCTAATTCCTGTGTCTGCAGAGCGTCTCACTGCTGGCATCCCTGTTTCCCTTAGAGACAATGGCAACTCTCTTCTTCTCATCAGCCCACCTCAGTCTCACCTCAGCACTTCCCCTCCCTCCTTCCTCCCACATCTCTCCCTATCTTCTATTGTGTGCCACTGCGAGCGAGGGGACAGCCAGCAGAAAGTCCATTTGAATAAGATGGCAGGGGTGTATTCTCAGAGGAGCTGCACCACTCTGTGAGCTGTGCCAGGCCTGGCCATGTTATCCATCTGTGACCATGTAATGGAGATGGATACTGTACCGCTGGCAGGCTAAATTGGAAGAGATACATGGGCCAGTAGATATCAAGCATCTCAAAGTGTGAAAAAGCTGCAAGCATTGAATATGTAAAGCAAGAGGCAAGTGTGGTAGCGCTGTGATCTGTGAGATATCAGTTTTGCTGATACTTGGGAGTACTCCTATGGTTCCCTCAATATAGTGACTTAAAGAGTCTGTGTTATGACGAAGTGAGTCGCAATTTTGAAGCTGCTGCAATTGTTTCTACTGGTTATGATACAATGAAGTCAGTTGCTGAGAACTAGGAATATAGCAATATTGGTACAACAAAGTCCAACGCCTCAAGAAACACAAGCCCAAGATGATCATGGTGATAGGGTTGTAATCTGGCAATTTGGCTAGGGGAAGTCATTCTGTAAACTGTGGTGGATATTTACAACAGTGTTGGTAATTGCCTTCACTTTCTTTTCCACACAAGTTTGGCTAACCTGGGAGCCTATTCGAGACCTTTCATCTTAACCAGGCTTTGACATGTTTAACCATGTAAATGTCTCCTAGTATGTATATATTACTACTTTGCAACAGCAATCATGTTTCGATGGAGTTGCTATGCAGTTCAGATTACGTTTTTATCAACCTATTGAGGAGAAATTAAGTAACGTATCAGTCCAGTCACAAAATGTTGATACAAAACATTGACTGAGTGTTTAATTTGTTTCTCGTCAGTATTTGCTCTTGTAACAATATCTGCTTGCAGCAACAAAACCATGAATAACATTAACATTTTACATGGTTTAGGGACTCTCAAACCACACGGTTAAACCTGCTTTAACTGTTGTTGTTTGTTTGGCCACTTGGGGGAAGTGGAAACAAGTTGGTTACACAACATTGACATATCATCACCTTTTAAGTTGGTGTGGTGAATTAGTTACACAGCAACACAATTATTAATTTGGAGTTTCTGGCCATGTCCAATATTCACTCTCTTTTATCTCTGTTTTTGGTCACTACCAATTGCTGAGGGAAATGTCAGCCTCTTTAGCTGCAAACGTAGCATTTTTTTTGTCATTTGAAAAAAAATGTTTTTGCCACTGAACATAATCCAAGAAAGAAATAAGTTTACCTTGAAAATGTATTTGGCAAAACCAGTTATATATCTATGAGTCTTGTGTCGCGGTTCTGTATTGCGTGTCGCGATCTCATTAATGCAGCGTTATGTCCTTCACATACGCATGGCTGCACGGACATATTCCGGATGCCAACGCGACCATCAGACAGAGACCTCAGGAGGAGCAGTAACAAGAAAGGAATGGTGTTTGTGGTGCTTGTGAACAACAGGTTCTGTAACCCCAGGCACATTACCATTGAAGAAAGCATCTGTAACCCGGGTATTGAACTGTTGGCCGTGAGTCTTGCATCCATATTATCTGCCAAGGGAGTTTACATGCCAGACTGGTCCTCTTAATTTAGTCAGTAAAAAAAAATAATCTACTGTGCTTAGTGTTCTGAAATGTTCTTGTAGTTGATTTAATAAATTCCAGACATGTTTTTCTTCCTATATATATATATATATATATATATATTTATTTTGGTGGTATGTTTAATGCCAAGTCAGAACTGGGTGAGTACAGTTCAATTGTATTTATGTTGTGCACCATCCCAGCAGAGGTTATCTTGACACTTTTCATACAGAGCAGGTCTACACTATACTTTCATTCACAAGGACCCAACATTGCCCCATGAGCAAGCACTGGTGACAGTGGCAAGAAACAACTCCCCTATAACTGGAAGAAAACTCAAACAGAACCGGGCTGTAGGTGGACAGCCATCTGCCTTTGACCAGTTGGTAGAGAGAGAGAGAGAGACTGGAAGAGAATTGTTAGTAAGACTGTCCAAAAGTATAAAAATAAGATTCAAGTTGCAATAAGCCAGAATTATCATTTTGACGAATAGTGAAATGCTCAGTCAGACAAGTAATCCTCTGGAGGTATTGCATAGAAGCGAGATGGAATATTTTGATGAACACATCTTTAAAAAGATGCATATTTTATAAAAGCTGCATCAAATGAAATGCAAAACTACAGCATTGTCTTAGCATTACAAACAATAAAATCATCAGAGTAAATTTTACTCAAATTGAATAAAATTTGGTAAATTTTACTCTTAAGGCAGAGTTAAATTTTCAGTCTCTATTCAGTGTTTATATTTAACTCAACATTATGAGAATTTACTCTATGTAAAATAAAATGAGAAACAACTCTACTGCCATTTCACTCAATATAAGATTGTTTTTTACTCATCATTTAATTGGTTTTTACTCAACACAGAGTTGTATTTTACTCAACATAGAATTGTTTTTACTCAATATAGAGTTGTATTTACTCAACATATGATTGTTTTTTACTCAACATAGGATTTCACTCAAAGTCCAATTAGTATTTAACAAAGTACACTTTCTTCTTTTTCTTTTAGATGCATGGATGTGCAGTACTTGGTGTTTAACAATTTTCATAACATCAAATAAAAAGTTGACCTCTGTTCACCCTTAATACATGTAAATAAAAAATAAAGGCAATATATTGCTATGCACATACAGATTAGTTTAGTAGGACAATATTTCAGTGAAGCATTGGCTCCTGCCCTGGGTGCATTCCAATAAGATGTATTTTTTCTATACCCAAGTTGACCAAGAAGTCACAGTCAGCAGTTAAATTCACACATTACAGAGGATGGCGGGTCATATTTTATTTATTGATATTGTTTGATATATTTATAAGTCCAACCTCATGTATTATACATGTGGTCTTAAGGTCCGTATAAATCTTTGCACAACAGGGAGAACAATGTGATGAAAAGAAATACAGGCCCAAGAATTGGTAGGCGCACCATGATCAGTGGGATCTCATTAATAGAAGCCATAAATCAAAATATGAAGGCCAGAATATAATATTTAGCATATTTATTTGCGTCTGTTTAGGTTGTGTTCATTGTTGAAACGAATACAGTCAGACTAAATATTAAGCTCGGAAATGTCTTAATTAGTGTGTTCCTCACTGTGCATAGAACACATTTGTTGATTTTATTTTGGACAAAATATAGATATTGTAGTAGTGTCATAGTGTGTTTGATTAATTATAAGTCTTGCTTGCTCTAATCAATGAATGTCAGCTCGGCAGTACTGTTGTTGAATATGCGTGTGTGTGTGTATATATATATATATATAAGAAGCACACTTTTCTGACTCAGGAATCTGAACGATAAATCTTTCATTACCTATTCTTGCCAGAAACACTTCTTTATCTGTTCCTACTGTATCTGGTGCACAACTGAAGGGTAACAGTGCTTTGGTGTATGGGAAATGGTATGGTAGGTGCAAAAAAGGGACACATGGCTTTCACACTCAATACTACATGGGATAACAGCTTTTGCACACATTTGAAAAGGTATGTTTCAAAATCAGATACATTTCCTTTCTTCCAGCTTTACCATATAGCCTGTTTAACTGCCTGCATGCCAAAAAGAGGCTTTTGTTGTCTGCTCAATATCTACTTTTACTTGAAAATTGTTGAAATGATCTTTTCAATGCAAAGTAAGAGATTATTTCTGATATAGCATGTGAAAGGTAACTTTGGGGATGTATTATTGTCATTAGCTTTTATCAGAAGGGATATTGAGGGGGTGACTGAAGAACTCTTTGTTGTTAGGGAACTTTGATCCTCCACCAGGGGTCACTGTTGTGCAGGGGGATTGATCTCAACTAACCCCCTCCTGAGAAGATCAATGAGTCCAATTCTCTATGGTAACCCCCCTTCCCCAAACTCCCTTCTGTCTATCTCGTTTTTTCACTGTGTGTCTGTGTCTTGTATATGTGTGAAAGAAAGAGAGTGAGAGGGAAAAAAGAGGACGAGAGAGTGTTGTATGTGCATTCACAGTTGTCATTTCAATGCGCTGTCATTATTCTAGTTGAGAATATGTAGCGCTAAGTAGTCACAGGCGAAGCAAACTACTGAATGTGAAAGTGGTCCTTGTGCAGGTGCCAGTCTGGACTTGGGTACTGGTCTTGAATGTGAAATGCGTTCTGCACAATTTACACATGGTACTCTGGCAGCAAGGTGAGCCAGTAACCCCACAAAAGTCAGAAAGTGTTAGCCATACGACTGCTCACATGGAAACTTCTCTTGGTCTGCTCCTGTATGTATATATATATATATATATATATATATATATATATATATATATATATATATATATATATATATATATTTGTGTGTGTGTGTATATCTACTAGGGGTGTAACCATACATTAATCTATGTATCAATTCAATGATCTACGATCCAATATGGAAATCCAAAGTGAAAAAGATCGATACATATCATCGCCATGTAGTGGAGTTTAGCCAGAAAAAGTGAGCGACATGCGGCAATGACAGTTAAGTTTAGGCACCAAAATGAATGGTTAAGTTTAGGGGAAGGTCGTTGTTAAAAACACTCCAGAGGAACGAACAAGCGTTTTCTGGGTGACAATATTTAGTTATCGCCGCAAAGTGAACTCAACTCTATGGCTTGAAAGCGCTGTGTTTTATGTTGACACCACGTTGTGCTGTTTCATTTTGACATTATTTTTTATTTTATTGGCCGAGTGGCACTATATCCATAGCATTGAAAGGAGGATTTAATTATTGCATGTTTTGTTTTGTTGTGCATTTTCAAAAATCGCACTGAAAATGTAAACCACTGACTCACCTATTTACAACAGTACACCTATAGCTAGTCATAGAGCAGGTCTTTGCTGCACATTTAGCCCCTCCAGTTTTCATAGAGACAATGTCTTTGGTAGAAACCAGTTCCAACTGGTTGTCAAGAATACAGTGGGCACTCTTTTCTCGAAAGTGAAATACATATTTAAAACAAGCACTAGTTAGGAAATTTAGCTAACTTTCATCGGATTGTTTTTTTTTATTATTATTTAGGTGAACTGACCCTTTAAAATAATCGAAATAATGTACTGTTTTAGTGTTTTTTTGTTTATCGTGCCCTCAGCTCATGCCCACAGCCATTGTAAAATGCTTCAGAAAATCCCAAACATCATTGAAGCCATAAGTATTTACAAACGGTGTCATTTACCCATACAGTGCTTTAATTTCCATAAAAAGAACATTTGTTTAAAAAGATGCTTATGAGAAAATCCCCCAGTTTCTGTAGGGAGCTCCTACAAAAATAAAATCCAAACGCACACAAAATGCTGAGCTAAGTTTTAATAATACAAATGTCTGTAGTTTCCTTAAATGGGCAAACCATCTGTTCCAGGCAGCCTGAAGCCTCCCTGTTCTAATTGTCCCGTCTGTGGTGTTTGATATGCATAATTAGACTTTTAATAATCTTTGCTATCCAGGTGATGTTTGCCATGAGTTCACAGAAATTTATATTTCCCCATTGGTTGTAATGGGTATTATGAATCTCCCATTGCCTGTGTCCTACTCCGTTGAGTAATAATTCTATAACACTACAAGCAACCTCTTTCATATTACACATTCATTTGAAGCACTGGTAATGCAATAATCAATATTTTTATATTAGCAATGGTTCAAATGTCTAATATGAAAGGGGTCCCTCGTAATGATCCTGCCCAGCACCACACGGTAGACACACAAAGGTATATTGGAGCCTTCTCTTCTTTAGTTGGTGAAAAGTTAAACAGAGCTAAAAGGACAGTGAATATTGGACTTGGTTGGCACAAACACACCTCTGAATGAATGCTAATTTTACCACATGTCTTCTCGGTGTGTAAATAAGCTAACACTTTTTCCATATCTATTTTATAAGGAGAGAGCAAAGGACAAAGGTCTTCATAACTTATTGCCCCCAAGTGGCAAAAACAAATCATCGTAATGATTGAAAATTAGCACATTCTATTACACAGTGATTTTCAACAGGGGGTCCAGGACCCCTAGGGGGTCATCAGAGTTAGCGCAGGGGGGCCGCCAAATTATTGCCTATTTGTGAAAAATAATAATTTACACATTGAAGATAAGCTTACTATAGATAAGCTAGTCTATATATCCACAACGTTCCACTTCCGGGATTGCTCTCGTTCTGCCAGAAATTCCGCCGGATATCATTCTTTTCGGATGTCTGTTTTTGGATGTCTGTTACCTTCCGGTTTCTTTATGTTGTCATTTTAAACTGGATTTGTGAAGACTATGATTAACTGCTTCTCAGATCTCTGCAGGGTAAATCCAGACAGCTAGCTAAACTATCTGTCCAATCAGAGTTTTCTGTTGCACGACTATTTTTTTTTCTTTGAATGTACACATGTTCCACCAAAACAAGTTCCTTCCTGAGCCTGTTTTGCAGAGGCACCGTGTGTCTGCTCAGCGCTTAGCACCGCCCAAGACGATTGTGATTGGTTTAAAGAAACGAGACTATAGATAAGGTAACCACTAAAGTAGCCATACAGTTAAGCTTAAGGAGTCACTGTGCCTTCCACATGTATGTTTAACGTTAAAACATGATGTGTAAATAATATCCATTTATTTTCATCCATTTTGCCTAGTTTAATATGTAACTCAATTGTATACAATGTATGCAGTAGGGGGTGCCTACTCATACTCTATTTCAGCCTAGGGTCCCTGGCCTAAAATGGCATTGAAGACCACTGCCTAGAACAATAACATGAAAGCAGTTTTCCTTTGCAATTTAAGAGGCAAGTGAGTTACACACAATAGTTTAAAGTTGAACCAAAAAGCATGTGTTCACAGTGTGACATACACATAATAGTAAAAAAATCCCATTTATCTAAAATGAAAAGTGTGGAACTTCCTGTATTTAAGAAGCATGTTGATGTCCTAGTTGCCAAGGATTACTACAATATCTGTCCCAACTTTCACGTTGGGGCTGTATTTACAGGTACAAGGGTTTTCAGGGATGATGTAGGCAGTCAGACATCAACATCTGATCCTTGTGAATATGTTGACGAGTATTGAAAGCCACAGTGTGTCCTTTGGGGGAGCTGTCTATGAAAAGTGCAAGTGCGAGGAACAGACTGGAAACACATTACATGTACCAAATGTGCATTTCAAAACTGATGTCGGACAAGGCGGTATTCTGCACATGTCCAACATTATTTAAGATGATTTAAGCACAGCGAGGCATTAAAGGAATGCAGTTTGATCGCTTGGCTTCATGTTTTTGTACTCTCTCATTGAGTTTTATCAGGCGGGAGGCTCTGTGCACAATGGTAGTGTTGTGGCATTGCTGCTGATGCCCCCTGAATGCCCACAGTGGCAACGGAGGTTTAAAGAGTGCACTCAAAGGACCCCTCTGATCAAAGGAGCATTTCATCTGTGAATTCTGCTGCTGCGTCCAATGCTAGAGACATGTTATGATGGAGATCTGATGCTAAGAGACTGACAGCAAAGTCTCTGATGACCCCTCTGTACAACGCAAGAGAGAATAAATAGGGAAATAACAAATACAGGACAGAATACAGTGCATCCATAAAAAGGAAAATATGAATTATACTGCGGTTAAACACTAGACACTAGGTGGTTAGGTGTACCATGTGTGTACTAATATTGTGTTTTTCCACTTTAATTTAAAGTGAAAAAAACCTTTATATGTTATTAAATGTGTAGTATTTGTCTGCACTTGCTTTGATATGTCGGCCTGTGGGAGTTGAATGGTTGAACACTTTCAAAGCGTTTGCTTGACCCACCTACAGTGCAGGTATTAAAAGAAATAATCTTTTATATCGTTGTGTTTAAGCTCTTTAACTGATGTCTTTTTGTTTTCACACTTCACTGGGTGCTTCGGCTAATTAATTTTCACATGCATACAATTGGAGGCCTTGTCACAGACACATTCAAATAATTTCCCTGTTTGGTAAATGCCCATATCTTTCTATGAAATGCAGGCTGTACTTTAATACATTTCAATCTCAGGACCAAGATAACCCTGATGACATCACCAGTTATTTTTAAGTAGAGTTAAGTTTCTAAAAGCTATCTCCAGAGATACAGACGACATTTATGCAACTGTTTTCAAAAGGCTCCCCATGACCAATAAACTGATCTTCCCCTTTAAACATAAGCCAATAATCTAAAATAACATCATTTTTAATGTTTGATACAGATCGGATCATGGTGACACATTTTACTGTACTTGATGATCATAACCCATATACGATCTGCAGAAAAAACATTGCTTTTGGAGAAAACGTCTTGTATTCCTTGTATAACCTAAAATGTAGATTTAAATATAAAAATACAAACCACATGTTTTCAGAACAGGCAACAGTGCAACAGAAAAGCAAGATAATAAAGTAACTCTAAAGATTTCTGGACACATGAGCAACAAGTCATCCATCATTGACCCCAAGCTGAAGAGGTGATAGTTCAGCCACAGTTAACCTTATTGGCTTCAATTGTTCCCAGGTGCAATCAAGCACAGTCAGATTCCCCCGAGGGCAACGACACACATCGCCGGGGGTCACTCTACACCTACTTCACTTCCTGCCCCAGTGCATTATGGAGGAGATCTTGTCACCGCCGACACGTGAAGTCGATTGTGGAGTTAGAGTCAGGTTGAAATTTCTCTCAATCAGTATTTGTCCTCATCAGTTATGTAAACACATTTGGTTTGGGGGGAAATTTCACACCATCCGTCAGAATCTTTTTATAAGCACATGTGATACCAACATCAACACAGAACTGAATCTTTACTTATAATTTAGTTCAACAACCAAATTTGGTCTAAGCTCTGTTTGTTTTGTTCTTTGGATAATAATAATAAAAAAAAAAAAAAAATTATTTCTAAAGACAAATTGTGCGGTAATTTGACAAAGAGTAGATTAGATTATTATGTCAGAATATAGGTGCTTTAATTAAAAGAAAAATAACTTGTAAAAACACAATAATACATTGTGGTTTGATTGATTCAATTTTGAAGTTTGCTTTCATTTATTTATGGTTCTTGTGTCTTGTGTTTCCATCACTCTAAATGTATCCGTCAGTCACTGTTGCTTCCACCCCTCATGGCGAGCCCGGGATGGATAATGTATAATGAATGAAGTTTTCAAGCTTTCATGAATGTATTTCTGATTTTGTCAGCTCCATGACAAACTTCCTTAATCAACAAGCAGGTTAATAAATCAACAGCAGCATTCTAACTGTATCTTTGCTGCACATGCCCAAAACCGGAACTTTACTATTCCAAAACCATGACATATGTGTGTACAGACTGTGGGTACTGGAGTGTAGAGTGTGATGGTACTTGAGTGTTTTTTTCAGCTTAACTGCCCATGAAACAGCATTGTTAATCTTTGCTGCTTTGGTGGTTGTGTCCTTCCCTCCAGATCTGTGGACACTGGAAAACAAATTATCCCAACGCACTACATTTATTTAGTTCAACCAAAGTCCAACTTCATAAACAGGCAACATGCTTATGCTCTCCTCTAAATCTGCACCTACGTTTTATCACCTAAACCTAAGTATTGGCTTAAGGTAGGGCTTAGGAATATATAGCAATATTATATCGATATTGTGATATGAGACTAGATATTGTCATAGATTTGGGATATTGTAATATGACTTAAGTGTTGTCTTTTCCTGGTTTTAAAGGCTGCATTACAGTAAAGTGATGTTAATAACCCTAACCCTAACTTACCAGACTGTTCTATCTGTTTTATTTGCCTTTAACCATTTACGTCATTATATCCACATATTGATGATTATTTATCTAAAATCTAATTGTGAAAATATTTTGTTAAAGCACCAATTGTCAACCCGACAATATTGTCGCAATATCGACATTAAGGTATTTGGTCAAGAATATCGTGATACTTGATTTTCTCCATATCGCCCAGCCATAGTTTAAGGGTCAAAATCTGCTGGAAGATGCCTTTAAAATGGGACAAAGTAAAACCTACAGCAGTCTAGATATGATCTTTTCCATGTATAAAGTCAGACTAGTGCTGCATGGCAGGCGCCAGCACAGCAGGATGCATTGGGTTGTTCTGTGCTGAAATACCCATTTGTTAACTTTAAAGTGCTCATATTATGCTTTTTGGCTTTTCCCCTTTCTTTTATTGTGTTATATATCTTTTTGTGCACGTTACAGTTTTACAAAGTGAAAAAGCCCAAAGTCCACCCCAAAAGGACCTACCATCTCCAACAGAAAACACTGTTCACAAACTGCTCCTAACAGCTCTATTGTAGTCCAGCCTTTACTTCCGTGATGAACGTGCGTCACTTTGTAACACATGTTATAATGCTCGCCTAGCTGCTAGCGTGGCACTCCCTCATACTCTGCAACTGACTAGAAGTACTAACAGTACTAGCAGTACTTACTGCGCATGTGTGACTTCCAACAAAGATGGTACAGAAGTGAGATGCCTCACTCTGTAGCTAAAACAGAGAGCTCAACACACAGGGTGAAAAGAGGAGCTGCAGCAATGTGCAGTACTATACAATATATGGTGTTTTCTGAAAATTAAACCACATAAAACTATTCTGGCACAACCTCTAAATACAATTATGAACCTGAAAATGAGCATAATATGAGCACTTTAAACAGTTAAATGCCATCAATCAATCAAAAAATCAATCTGTGATGTTCAGTGCATTACACGATAAAATGTTGTAATTTACCTTTATGTTGTATCTATCTTCTCTCAGTCTGCCTTGTCTACTTCTGCATCAGTAAGTGACTTCCACTGCCACAGAAGAGGTGATCTGTGCTGTGTACGTGTGGGAAGAGAGAGTTGGAATGCGGTAAAAGAGGAGAAAAGAGTCGAGAGAAATTGGTGCTATGGTGTCTGCAGTATTGTAAATGATGAGAAAAATGCTTTTGAAGACGATACTCCATTTCACATGTGAACAATGCCCATCCAAAATGGTGTTTGCTGGATTATATGCTTTTATCTGATCCACAGGAACACGAAACATTTTTAAATACACTGCACCAAGGACGGCACATATTGTTATCATATGAATGCTTATTGTCTATTGACAGGGACATCATGGTTATTATTTCTAAGGACAGAACACATAAGCAGTTGACTGAGTTTCCACATGACCGCCATCAATAGTTCTTATTCCAGCTCAGAAACATTTCCAAACTGAATTTGGTTCTGCCAACAAATGCTCTTGAGCAAAGTGTTGCAAAGCTTAATATGTGTGCCTTGGCGACTCACCATGGAGCACACATTGCTCCCATACTCCACTGCATTGACTCGCAATTAAATAGGGAATCACATTTAAGATTCTTCTCATTACATTCGTAGTAGGTAGTCCAGATCCCTGCAGAAATCCAAAAATACAATAAAATAATAAATCCCTTTCCAGGGAGATAAAAAAAAAAAGATTCTTAGACCTGCACAGTAGTTTGATTGCGATGAATTGAAAATCAAGATGGATTTGCTACTGTTTAAGTTACAAGCATGATACCCCTGGATGACTGATATATACAAGCATGCACGGTCCTCTATTATTTATCAAAGTAACCAATTACTACACAATGAAATGATTAAGGATACAATTCAACTGCACACAAATTGGCCTATATTTAACTTAACAGGCATCAGTGTAGGTGTCAGAACAACCCTTGCAGGGTGGGATCACTTGTGGAAAAAAAATCTGTCATGATGACGGATACCAGCTTAGTCTCCACACAGATGTGATAAATGTGCTTGCAGTGCCAAAATAAGGACCTGTTCAGGACTCCACTGCAAAACACTAACATGCCTGGCTCCAAGCTGCATCACTGACTTATTGATGAAATATCTAGCGACAAGACCCATGTCCTCTTACTAAGGTCCTTTTCCTTGCTGTAAATGAATAACTGAGGCCAGCTTCACACTGGCTGCGTCGTGTGAGCGTGTCAGCTGTGTGGCGTGTCCGTTTTTTCCCATGGTAACAGGTTAGACTTTGCACACCGCCTGCGTGACACGCACGTCTCAGACGCGGCTCGTTGTTTGAAAGTCTCTAGGTTTTGACATAAATGCAGATATAAATGTAATTTAAAAAGATAATAAATAATTATCGATTTTCAAATATTGCACCTGTCACTACAGAACAAAATATTCTGTAGTGTATTTTGCCGTCAATACTGCCGACGTTGTCTTTGCTGTAATCAAATCAGTATGTATTTATGTTTAACATAAAGTATACTACTGCTTGAGTGCAGTTTATCAATGGGAAACATACATGTGTACAGACGAGGCTAGCAGCAGCAGCGCCGCGTGAGACACGTTTCTGGTGTGCACAGACATAGAAAAATCCACGCAGCCGCCACGCAACTGAAACATCACACTCACACCACGCAGCCAGTGTGAGAGAATGTGTTGCAACGGCTACTGTTTTTGACATGCCTGGCAGTGTGGTTCTATGAATGGCAAAGTCGGTGTGGCTCTCTGATGGTCGGTCCACTGCTTTGGCGCAGCCTGAAATATTTGGACAGCTATCGCATGGATTTTCTCAAAATTCTGTACAGACATTCATGTTACACAGAGGATAAAGCCTGCTGATTTTAGTGATCCCCTGACTTTAAGAGTGAGCATGAGGTTGTTTTTAATAAAATATCTTGATAACTATTGAATGGATTGTCATGGAATTTGGTACAGATACCCATGATGCCCTGACGATGAATCCTAATGACTTTGGTGATTTCCAGAGTTCTCGTATAAGGTCACCTGCGGGTCCACATTTTCATTAATTCATTAAAATATCGTATCCCCTTCTTGATGGATTGGCACTAAATTCATGGTCATCAGAGGATGAACCCTATGTTAATATCTTGATTTGAGGTTGACAGTTGAGGCTTGGAGGGACATATTTTAACAGCTATTGGATGGAATATCATGAAAGTTGCTACAACCATCAGGATCATAATCCTTTTAGGATGGACTGTAATAACTTGTTCCATGTTTCATCTATCACCATCACTTGATCAACATTTGAATTAGTACAATGCTTTGGACATTGCCATCAGTTGTGGCTGGCCTAGCTCAGTTGGTAGAGCAGGTGCACATATATGGAGGTTTACTCCTCGATGCAGTGGCCACGGGTTTGACTCTGACCTGCCAACCCGGTCTCACGACAGTTTGTGTAAATGTCATTCCCCCTCTCTCTCCCATTCATCTGTCCTGTAGAAATAAAGGTCTAAAATGCCCCCAAAAAATAAGACATTGCCATCAGTATCAGTTGTACACTGTATTTGGTGCTAATTAGCAATTGCATTGTGAGCATGCTGGCATGTTGTGTGCATTACGCTCAGTGCACCACTGCATGGCTGAAACGTCTTAAAGTTTTCATGTGTAACATGTTTAACTATTTTATCATTACAAGCTTGCATTTTTACTTGAATAAGTAGTCATATTTGCCTTATCGCAATTAATAAACTGGATATTTTTCCTTGGATGGATCTCGAAAAGGCCAGCAGTTTGTGTCAATATAGGCTGGAAAATGGTTGAAATAGTCTATTTATTCAGTTGTCACGAAACTCTATTTCCTTGGGGTTTTTATATCTGCAGTGTCCAAAATGGATCCTCAAACATTCAGTGACTGTCAGTTCATTCCATTATGATGTGTCTACATATGTAGAGCCAAAGCTCTTTGGTCGGACTGCTTACTGAATGATTAATATTCCTCTGGATGACAAGGGTAAACAGAATGAACTTGTCTGTGATGGCAGTTCCCAGCCTTAGGACAGTCAGACATGGATAGCTGTGCTGACAAAATACCCTTAATCCTCATCCCTTTAGATTAGGGAAACAATGTTTACAACAGGAAAGGGCAAAAAAAAAAATTATGACAGCTGACCTGACAGAGAGCCAACGTGAAAATTGCTTTCGCAGTTAAAGTATCCATTCACATAAAGTATTGACCTTAGATGAAAGGTCGTCTTAAATGTTCTTGTTTAATCCTACACTGGCAAAAAAAATAAGGGTCACATTAATGTAAATGTGCATTTTGTATATTCATCTGACATTTTCACCTAGTCGCACTTCCAGTTAGAGTAGAGGTATTACGTCCAGTTTGTTGCTCAAGGGCACAGTTACAAAGAACTCTGTCTGTTTCACAATAGAGCAAGGCCATTAAGCTCTGTTGGAAATAATTTCTTTTTTTGGAGCACCCATAATGACAAAAGGTTTTTCAGGAGACAAAAAGTAGCAGTGAGCCATAGCTCTTTATACGGTATAAATGAAATTAAATCTTAGTTTGAGGAAATAAGCCACTTTCTACTTGTATAAAGGGCAAAAATCAAAGTTAACCCGCCTTACAAACTTGTTTTAAGTCTTTAATATTAATCTTTACTCCATCCCTGTCATCCAACCCTACTCTTTCATTTAAAAAACATTGAACTTGTTTATATTCATGGCCGCATAACCACATAAATCTGCATGTTTGTAAGTAAGTCAAGATAAGTGGTCTCTTTTCATATATATCATGTTTTTTACTTTACTTTTTCTGCATTTCAGTGTCTTTTATAGGCGAGTGCATAACAGAATGATAAACAGCATATTAGCGTTGTGTTGTGGGAAAAAGGACAGGGCCTCATAGAGAGTAAGGGCACAAAAAAGAACATTGGCACCCAAGAGCGTAGTTCATTGTAATGCTAAGTAGGAAGCAGGAGCGATTCTGCCTGTGTTTATCTGCTGGGCAAAAGTTATCACACCCGGTTACTTCAGCTTAGAGCCATTCATAGCATGCATTTTCAAGTGCGACTGATCTAGCCCCACGCCAAAGGTTACACAGTTCAGCAAAACCTACTTGTAAAATGCAAATGCTGAAAGAAGAAATTCAAAACAAGACTGTAGCGGATAGATAAGGCGCCACTCGTCAGATTCTGCACATCGGACTGAAATTCTTGTCAGGAATTTGTATTGGAACATGATGGCTTTTGTGTGTAATGCTGGGGTTTGAAGGACTCTTCTGTGAATGCACAAACCTCCCACCACAATAAGCAATTTGATACACTTGTTCCAGAGGATTTCACCTACAGTAGGAACAACAACATGCTGGTCTGCTTGGTCAAGGACAGGCAACACTTTTATACTTTTTAAACAATTGGTTGTTTTTAGCATACCAACAACAACAAAAAAAGCCACAGACATACAATGCAGGGTGAACAAGACGAGGCCCAGGGACATGGAGGATTATTTAGGGTAGCAAAGATGTAATTGAAAATTGGAAGATCATGTTTCCGCCCAGATCTGTTTCAGGAAAATCTGGACTAAATGTCTCTAAATAATGTATTTCTAATCTTCCTAACCAAAAAATGCTATTAGGGTTATTTTTTTTCTATTGCATGAGGTCAAGAGTTTGCTCATGTGTATTTGTGTATGCAAAGATGTGTGCGTGAGTTGGAGAGCGATTATAGTGCTTGTGTGTGTGTCACTTCTGCTGTCATTTTTTTCATCTTTTAATCCTAAATCAAATCAATTCATCCCAATAGATATTTGGTGAGATCAACCATAATGTCTCTATCCCTTTACATGTTGCCTAGCAAGAAAAGAAAATACAGGGCACAGGAAAAAAAGGAAAAAAAAAACTCACAATAATATATGATGCTATTTGGGCCAGTGTCCAGTCCAACCACAGGGGTTTGTGTCCTGGTATTTCAACAACAAAGTGCAGCGCGTGCACATGCTGCTAGACTGTCACCAATCCTGATTTGACCTCTGTATCTCTGTTTTTTTCCCGCTCACACACAAAAACACACCTACCACTGCACTGCAGGTTAACTTCATAATTTCTGGAAGAATAAAAAACAAAATGCAGACATGACACATCAAAGTTTCAGGGTATACAAACAAGTTTTGCGGAGGCTGAAGAGGGAAACAAAGGACTTTGAGGTGTTCATAGACTTGCTTCTTGGAGGTTGATTGAATGCTTAGAAGATAAGCTCGGCGACATTAGATATCCCAGTGGGTAGAGGATGGGAGGTTAATCTCATTCTCCACGATGATGTATCCGAAGTGACTCTTTTTTTGCCAGTGGTATCGTTTCTGAACACTCCTTGGGGTTCCAAGGGCAAGGAAAGTGTCCATCGGAGCTGGTGCATTGATTGCTTCAAGATTTGATTAAACTCTCAGCTGTACTCCGAATGTAAGACAATAGCGTTGAGATTATCCCACCTTCTCTCCTCAGGTCAGACGTAATGCGGTTTAACAATATGGCTGTGCACTCTTCCAACGCCCTACCTCCTCTAGGACATTTCTAGTTAGCTGTAGGCTTTGCTGAAATGCTGGTTTTTACACCAAAAACAAAAAAACACATCACGAATGCTTGTGTGTCTCATCTTTACTTTTAATCACTTACGAAAGTGGCAAGCCAAAGGTGTTGCTGGATAAATTAACATCCGAAATAGCAACTTTGATTATTAAGATCTAATATTTAGAAAGGGATGTTAAGGTAAACACTCTAACAACCCCCGCCGTGTTAGATGGGTCATCTCTTCCCAAAGGGCAGCTCCTGTGACTCTTAAATAGAACACCAGTCCATCCACTGAAGCCCATGGCTAACGTCTGTATTAAGCCTCATTAGCAGCCTTCCTATACAAATTTATTCACTGCAGATTACAAAACCAGGCTCTGGGGTGGGAAACCACAGCCCGGCAAATCATTAATTGATGATCCTGCAATTCTACTCCTGTTCCAGTATCTCTCCAAGCCGTATGAGAGCAAACTCAATCTGACAACCTCACACAATTTTTGCCTGAGACATTCTCCACACCATAATATCTTTTTTTTCTTCTAATAGTGGACTGCAGAAAGGCCCGATAATGTAAAAATGACCTTGTCTCGGTCCATTCCTCCCTAAAGCTGAAGGTGTTTATTTTGCTATGTAGTCTCAAAGTCAGAAATTACAACTAAAGAAAGATGGAATACAGTATATTAAGGGTCTTTGTCTCACGGGGCTGAACAGAGGGCATGTGGATTAGGCTGTCATGAACTGTGTATACTAAGTATGGTAGGGGGTCTAAAATACACTGAAATAATACTTCCTCCTCTCAATAGGAAAGTAATTTCCTTGACAGGATGGGTTCTCCAAAAATGCGTGGGTTTTCTATTTCTGGGAAAGAGATCTTATTCAGACACAGTTAAATCAGAGATCCTGCTGAGGTGAGATGGCTGTTCTTCTGCTGAATCTTTTTTTTTTTTTTTTTTTTCTACAGATTTAGAGTTTTCCAGTCCATTCTGTCTGCTCACTTCATTAATTTCTCTGATGCTCTGCTGAGTCCTCCTGTAATGATGACAGTTAACCTGGAATCGCAGTCATATTAAAGACTGGAATCAGTGCACATGAGCCAGCTACGAATGCTAATTGGCTTGATTGTTATTAATTTTGACATTACGTTCCAATTAAAGATAGCAAAACATTGATTTCATTTTCTTTTCATTTTATGGTTGGAGATTAAGAAACATTGATCACACCTGAATGACTCGGTATGTGCGTAGCTAATTAAAGACTGAGATTGCAATTAAGATAATGAGTCTATGTAAGTTTTCAGATGGAGCACACAAACAGGTTTTTAACCCTGTCAGTCAGGGACATGTGACTGTAACCACTTAGTGTAGTGTGTAATATCATCTACATTTTTAGGACATACTGTGGGATGAGGATGGTATGCTAAATATTCCACATTGTGCATGCACTGTAAAGGCTGCAGCATATTTCTTGGGCTGTACATGTGTTTACACCTATTGTTGGAGAATCATAGTTCCGGTTGTCACTGTGTTGGCAAGGAAGCTTTTTGCATAACAATAAAAGGTAACAAACCAGATCATTTAAGTCATAGTCGACATTTGATGTCAGCAGAGATCTTACTGAAATACTTCACGCAAGCGAGTCAGCCTTTTTTGTCCAGTGTTAACAATCAGCAAATGGGTAACTGTCCTCTAAAGAACAATTAAGTGTACATTGACATTGACCTTGTTTATAGAGGGCTGTAAATATTGGACAAAGTCTGGTCGTAGGGCAATTTCACAAGACTTGTGTTTGAAGTTGTTTAAATTCTGGAGCATTTACTCTTTGCTCTTGTAAATTTGGGTATGCAGGAACAAGTGTTTGGGGGACACTAAATATCCACACTGGGACACGTGGAACACCTGGAAATGTAAACATTGGTAGCTCTGCAAGAAACAACCCAACACAAGGGTTTGCAACCAGGTGTTGACAATTCTGGAAAACCCTGGATTATGTTCGATAACCAGGTTTTTTTTTATGCCGAAAGCCAAAGTAAAAGAAAAAAAGGGGCTTTCTACAATATGTGCATATGGCTAAAGTACATTTGAGAATAGGAGAAGATTGTGGTTATGACAAATAAACTATGATTAAAGAATGACCATGGTTGTGCAGCGCTAAACCATTGCTTAAAGGAACATGCCGATTTATTGGGACTTTAGCTTATTCACCGTAACCCCCAGAGTTAGACCAGTCGATACATACCCTTCTCATCTCCGTGCGTGCTGTAACGCTGTCTGTCGCCGCCGGCAACATCAGGCCAGCACAGAACCTGCAGGTAACTGGTTCCAGTAATCCTACTGCTCCGAATTGTGACAAAAGTGACAAAATAATGCCAACATGTTCCTATTTAAATGTTGTGATTTGTATAGTCACAGCATGTACAAAATACAACGTAACATGAGACACAGCCATCTTCTAACAGTAAACAAACCAGGAACTGTATTCTTAGACAGGTTGGTGCAAAGCAAATCATTCTGCCCAAGTACTATATTCTTCCGCCTGAGAATATAGTTTGCGGTTTATTTACAGTTAGAAGATGGCTGTGTCTCATGTTACATTATTTTTTGTACATGCTGTGACTCTACAAATCACAACATGTAAATAGGAACATGTTGGCGTTATTTTGTCACTTATTGGGAGCAGTAGGCTAGTTGGAACCAGTTACCTGCATGTTCTGTGCTGGCCTGATGCCGCTGGCGGCGCCAGACAGCGTTATAGTACGCACTGAGATGAGAAGGGTATGTATGGACTTATCTAACTCTGGGGGTTACAGTGAATAAGCTAAATTCCCAATAAGTCGGCATGTTCCTTTAAAGCAAACGTTAATTGCAGGTCTGAAATTTGACTTGAACTCTAGTCTCCTGCATGTAAATTGGACCCTCTGCATGCCCATCCAGCAACCTTGACCGACACCGGCATTGGTTGTTAATGGTGGGGTACAGAATTTCCCAAAATGGGCATAATTAATGGGCTCAATTTGGTTCCTCATAATGCCTGGTAAATGCATTAGCGACTTAAGAAAAAGAACTGAGTAGTAAACAAAGGTTTGGTCTAATGCTCGTATTTAGCCCTTCTCCATGTTTTCTTATGAGATACTGAATTACAATAAGCAGAGTAGACATTTCTATCATGATTATCTTAAGTAACAGGATTGAATAAGATTGTGTCTTCTTGCTCCCGAGCTGCCTAATTCACTGACTTCATGTAATGGCAAGTTGCCAAGATGGAATCCAATAAACAAGATCTCTGTGACTCTGTGCCATTTTTCAGTCACCTGGTTGCTTGTAATGAGGCAACGTGAACCTAAATCAACCAGAAACACGAACTGCAAGAAAGAAAATGTTTTCACTCTCATAAAAGAGGAAATCATTGGTGTGATGGCACCATTATAGTCTCGCCAGATAGGATGCATCAACAACTGTTTTGATGCAGTGCAAAGAGTGCCATTTCAGACTCCAGATTCCACCTCATGCAGACGCTGAGAATAATTCTGTAGGCCAGAGCTGCAATCTCCAGAAAAATCTAGGGCCCTATTTTAACGATCTAAGCACACGGCGTGTCCAAATCCACTTTTGCTCGTTTGACGGCGGAAAAAAGGTCTGTGCCCCGGGCACATGGTTCTAAAAGGTTGTACTTAGTGTCTTCATTACTTCATAGGTGTGTTTTGGGCGTAACATGCAGTAAACCAATCAGAGTGTCATCTCCCGTTCCCTTTTAAAAGCCAGGATCGTTAGTACCATGGCACATTGTTATTATGATGGCGGATTTGCACTGTTTTTATTTGTAATCTTTTGCATATTTGTGTGCTGCTGCGCTTCCCTGTGTGTGCGTGTGGGGTGGTGATGGCGCAGTGGATATGACACATGCCTTTGGCGTGGGAGTCCTGGGTTTGATTCCCACTGCAATGCATCGACCGATGTGTCCCTGAGCAAGACACTTAACCCCTAGTTGCTCCAGAGGCGTGTGCCCTCTGACATATGTAGAAATTGTATGTCACTTTGGATAAAAGTGTCAGCTGAGTGACATGTAATGTAATGTGTGTAACAAGCATAGTGTGTGTGCGCTGTGCATAAGCCTAGGCGCATTTTACTAATTTGCTTTTGACTTTGGACCAGGTTTTTGTTGGTCAATGGCGCGATCACTTCCCGCTGCCTCAATATAGCAATACACCAAGAACTCACACACCTCCCTGTAAGACCAGTAAGCTCATGGGCGCAAAGATGGGCGCAGGTACATTTGCTATTTAAACGACGCAGGAAACTGGACGGGAAATTGACAACTGTGTCGGTCTTAAACTAGCAAAGACAACTGCGTTGGGCTTTGCGCTGCACCGGGTGCAAGATAGGGCCCCTAGACTTTCAAGTTGGACTCCTTCTCTCTGTTGTTAGGTTTCTACAATATTTATGCATAACCAGACTTTGTTAAGTTCCGTGTTGGGCTCAGCTAACCTGGTCATGTTGATAGTTCACCTATTTCTTTCTGGGACATGCAACAATGGCACCTGTCCATTAATGTCATATTGTTTCATGCATGGCCCACAACAATAATTTGACACCAGTGACCCCCAACTATTCTTCCTCCATTTCCTGTACATACTGTAACTGTGGAAGTATGCATGTGCTTTGAGGTGAGAATTGTTCTAAGTCTTCTGGTCTTGAAATAGCTCATTAAAAACAATGCTGGTTTGCATGTTTGTAATTACATATTTTGCCACGGATTTCCCTCAGATGTAAAGGCTGACCTGATTTTCTTAATGACTAAAACCTCGACTCCATGCTGGTCCCAGAGACGTTTCTGCACAGTGACGTTGCGGCGGAGTTGAAAAGGATCTGGCCTAATTAAATGAAATATCCTGATGCAATGGGGCATCCTAAGGAGTGTGCAGTGGGACGTTCGTTTGATTAGAGTAGCAGTCAATTTATTATTGGATAGAGCTAGTTCTACCTTCGTAAGTGTGGCTACTGTTTCTCTCCCTAATGCAGTTATTATGATGTGTCATTAATTATTCATTGATTTTACTTTTACATTACTTTCTTTGGACTTGCTAACTAGAAGCATGTGCTGATTATAAAGATCTGGAATGTTTTAGTGAGTTACCTTCGGTCTGTTTTAATTAAATATAATATTTTAGTTGATGTCCACCTAGTTAACTAGCTTTAACAAGTAAGCAAGAAAGATATTAGCATCATTAAATATGGAAGACAGAGGTTTGTAATGTTTTACTGTAGACGGAATAATGCCATTAGGGAAGGTTCATGCTTCAACTCTTACATATAGCACATGAGCTGTAAAGATTTTTTTGTTTCATGCTTTGCCTCGTTCATGCACTTTTTCTTATTTATTTTTTATTCGTTATGAGCAACAACAAAAAATGTACTTGGTTCTGTTTCTACCCCTGGGCTTATATTCGTGAAGATGCACACCTGTATGTGAACCACTTTGGTGTAATTTATGACCCATTCCACAGCATTAAGTTCACAGTGATAAGGCTGAAAACTAAAACTCCTTTGGATAGAAATGAGTGGGAACAAAAAACAGTGAAATGGCAGTAAAAAATGTCTCTGCCATTGGTTTATGTTAATAATTGATTTGTTTCTACTTTTCATATATTAGCCTGTGGCCATATCCAAAAATTTGAAGAATTGGTTGCATTTTGTAGTCTGTACTTTCATGTGACTAATTAGAAGAAAAAAAGTGAACAGCATTTGCCGTCATCCCCTTCGGTTAAATCGAATTGATCAGCCACTGTCAGAGGTGTAAAGAGTAATTAAGGTGATTTAACGGCTAGGAGATTCTGGTTGCAAACTGATTACACTTTTACTATTACTGGAATTATTAAAAATGCATTCTCCCACTCATTAAGAATGTAGGCTGTCCAAAATCATGTCCTTATACTTGTGGTTTTTGTGTGGTTTCTAGCTCTACAAGAAAACGTTGTCGGCAGATATAATACTCCGAAATGAAAATAATAATAAAAAGAACCCAATGGAGAATACTGTATGTGCTCTTAATTGTATGAACATAATTCCTCATAGGCATCACATTTCCTTATATCTGGTAAAAAAAAAAAGGCCCCCATGGTATTTTCTTTTTTCTTTTCTTTATATTTTATCATGTTCCTTTTTTCACAAGCTTACAAAATGCCTCTTCCAAAAAAAAAAGAGTGAAAATAATTATCACAGCTCTGGAGTAAAGAAAAAAAGAATATGTAATTAGCACCATGGAATTAATCAGAGATAGGAAAATTGCAATTATACTTGTTCTTATTAAGTTATATTATTTTCTGGACCACCATGAAATTCTTTTATTTTTTCTGGTATTCCAATCCTGCGTTAGACGAATTTATAACAATGGTTTATTCTTCTAAACTTTAAAAATGGTGGGTTACATTTCAACGTAATCCTTTCATTACAAGGCAAAACCAAGACTAAACCTGGGCTGCATTTGTGCAAAAATATGGAAGCTTTAACTTTAACAAGGAGCAGTATTAAGAAACTTTAGACACTGGACAATTCAGACCCAGGTGTATTCATCAAAAGTCACATCCTTGAAAAAATAAAGGAAGCTGCTTCAGGCTATGAAGGACATAACTGAAAACTGTGTTCATCCACAATTTCCTGGAATACATGTACAGTACACAGTCAGTCATTTTGGCCAGAGATAAGGAGAAGTGTGGGCATTCTTTTGCCATCTGGTCTTTCCATATTCATGGTTTTGTAAGATAGGAATTAAAGGAAAGGTCCTTTGTCGTCTTAACCTGTGCAGAACGTTTAGAATTTGCCCATGACAAATATACACTATAGTATATTTTGAAATATAGTTAAACATTTGATTTAAGTTTATGGTCCCATTCACTAGTTTCAAGTCTTCTTTAATACAGCTTAATGTTCTTATAATCCCATTTAGAGTAAAATAAGCGATAAAGTAGGGGATGATTAAGGGTCTGGCTACCTTGTGATTAGTCTCGCTTTACCAGACCTTCCCCCACAGCGCTGCGGAGAAGAGTCCGGCTAGTCCACACAGCATTCCGGGATTGGAGAATTTTTTTCTACATGTACATGTGTACGTTCAAAGGTTGTTTTAGCCGTGCAACAGAAAACTGAGATTGGACAGATAGTCTAGCTAGCTGTCTGGATTTACCCTTAAGAGCTCTGAGGAGCTGTTAACCATAGTACTCATAAATCCACCGGAGTTTAGAATGGCAACACAAAGAAAGCCCAAGGCAATAGATATCCGGCATAAATAAGTGAAATCTGGCAGAATTTCCATTGGCAACGGAGCAATCCCAGAAGTGGAACGTTGTGGATATAGACTCCCTTGTGATTGACATGTCGCTACCACGGCAACATGCTTAGTGTCCTCGGGTTGTCCGTCAGATCCACCCCTCACTCCTCCCTAAAATGGTCACTTCCAGCTCCAAAAAAAACAAGATGGCGACGGCCAAAATGGCAAGATATATAGTCATGTACTCATTTACTAGACTATACGAGTCATTTGCTAACAGCAAGCTATTTTGGACCAGGCTATTTCTGGGAACAAAAGCGTTAATTTCGAAAGTCACATTGCTGATACTACGGTAATGTTTGAGTTTTCTACAATGTAATATCTCCGGTCTCTCCAGTCTTTCTTTCATCATCTGTTCTTGAATTAACTGTAGCAATTGACAGAGACGGGCTGTACCCAGCATGCTGTTCATGGGGGTTCCCTCTCAATACACTACTTTACATAAAGCACTTCTAATATATATGTCCTGTAGATCTCAAGAGCTCGTACTTAACACTGCACTTCCTTGGGTTCTACACAATCCACCCGCCAAATGTGAAGTCGATCGGATGAACGGTTGTGGAGAAAGGCAACCCAGTCTCAAGGCAGTTCGTAAAATGGTCACATTATTTAATCTATTGATTCGTGTACACGGACACGTTTATCTAGTTTTTTTTGTGGTGGCCAGCATTTTATTTAAACTAATGTATTTCAACGGGAAGCAGCTTTCGTGATCACAGCACGATTACAGTAGCGAGTAGTATGAAATGGCGAATGGGAAAATCTGCGTAGGGAGGTTGGTTGGGGTGGTGGATGGGTCAAACAACACAGGACTTTCACCCCGGAGACCGGGGATTGTGTCCCGCGTTTGACGTTTCCTTTCCCCGTTGTTCTTTCCCTAAACCCAACCGTCCCGTTGTTGTCCCGCGCCCCCCAGAGACCGCAGCTTGTGTCCCTCGTGTGACCATTCCTTTCCCCGTTCTTCTTTTGCTGAACCCAACCTCCGTATAGATGCTTCCAATTACGTGCTGACCACCACAAATCAATAGATTAAAAATTACGTGACCATTTCACAGAAAGGAGACAAACAGACAGACAGACACAGACAGACCCCTTCCATTTTAATTAGATAACTTCTTCTAATTGTGTTATATTTGTTCCTGTTAGAGAACCTACAGTATGCCCATGTATCACTTGTCTAGCCCAAGGAAACATTAACTACTTCAATCGTCAATTGTCTGTGTTTAATGCTTAAAGTTGCAAATCTAGTTACAACGTTGAACCATGAACTGTGATGACCTATTCCTGATATGTGTATCAGTTATGTACACATTGCTCAGCATGGGGCCAACCAAACTACGGATCTCCCACTCAGCTCTTATGTCTATAATTAGTTTCATAGTGAGAGGAAATTCATTTTCACATGCCTAACAGCCTCCAACTGTCAGGCACTGCCAATGGATATGGATGGACCTTATTCAACTAATTACCCGAAAGCAAATTTGCTTATTTTTTTCAGCTTTCGCAATACTAAAGTTGTACCTTCAACAAAGATGCAGTGAATTCCCTGTTTATTAATCTGTGTGCCCATATGGAATATGTAAAAGATAAATAAAGTTCATCAGGCCCTTAAGTGAGGTTAGAATGATGGTGATTTAATAGTGAGAAGCCAATTAAACATCTCTCAGTAGAAGTGATTTAGCCAGTTCTTCAGAAATCCTTTGAGCAATTTGGGAGTGCTGGTCATGTTGTGTATATTAATTTAGTGTTATCAAGCTGTGCCGACCACATGCTACTTTAGGTCATTGCCTGTGTCTCCTTCTAAAAGCTGCATTTTGCATTTGAGTTCAGCTATAAAACGCCAGTCATTTGGACTTGATGTTGTATGAATTGAATTGTGATTGATCAAGTGTTTCATCCCAGAAGACTACATATCCATTTTGAAAATGAACATAAGAGTGCATGACAAATCGTCCATTGTCGACTTTTTTCGAGAGATGATTAAACATCCTAATAGCAATTTGTTTACAGTTAAAGTAACACTGTTACACAATATTAATGAAGGCCACATTCATTGAATACTTCTGTAGTATAATCGTAATGCATAGACTATTGGGAAATGTCTTGTGTCCTTGATCACATTGTGCTCGCCAGTCTATCACAGTGCTAAGACAAATACTGCATATAAACAGACAGACATTTACACTTACAGTACATTCAAACCTATGAATGCAATTTAGATTCTCCACAACAACATGCTCACTGCACATAGAAAGGCCTCAGTAAATAACCATTTCCTATCACATTGTCACATGTAACTATGTAGCATGTTTTTTTCCCATTAAATTCCTTCAATTAATAAGTCAAAAGTTGCAATTTCTACAACTGCAGCACATTACCGACTGTCACAGTTGTACAACATAACATTAAAGCTTATTCCTGTTCAAATCAAAATCATTTTAACTCATGCTAGTATAAAAATACCATGCCATTGCGATCTATTCATGTGTTTTATTAATGACATATCTGTAAACACAACCTCTAATTATCTTTATATACACACTTTGTTTTTTGTGAAGTCCTTACAGATACACAGTTGGGATTTAGGGCTATACTATATACATACATGTAAGGTTGTCTTTGATCTATAATGCAGTGTAATTTCTTACAGGGCCTGCTGATGAGATCTGGAAATTATTTTTTTTGTCTAGGGGGAAAAAAGGCACATAGCTAATAAAGCCTTGGAGTAAGTCATCAGTGAAGGTCTCTCTAGTGCATGATAATGCAATGTAGCCACTAAAGTGTCATTGAGAGATGTTGCTGAAAGTGGAAATATGCATTAAACTGCAGGGATATGGGACATTCCAATGTATGGTTATATTCCTGCTAGAGAGCCATTAAAAAAATGACATGTAGATATTCCTGTTGTTATTTGGTTGTTAGTTGGTTGTCTTAGTTGGAGTCCATCAGTGACAAAGTAACCTAGGGGTAGGGTTAGTCTTTATTTACAACATGGTGATGCTGAAAACCCTCTTGATAATAAATGTCTTTAAGTTGTGGACTCATTTCAGTAACAATACAATCTGAAACAACCCACACTGACTTGCATTCAAATGAACCAGAGGGGGCAGCTAAACAATGCATTTCAATCTCATATTACCTTTAATAATAACAAGCATACATTTGCCTGTCAAGGGATACCACACAAACATGCCATGGTTGTATATATTTATATTTAATACATGTAACCTGTTTGGTATTCCTAAAAAGAATTACATAAAAAGTTGGGCCCCTCAGCCCCATTGATGGTTTTGCTTTGTTGGATGTTTTGAAGTGCTTTCGCGTTGTAAAATATATTTACCCTTGTTTGATTGCCTCATTGACAACAAGGCACAGACAGTTATGAATCCACAGCAGCTGCTTGGCTTTGGTTTACTACAACATGTTAGGCTACTGAGTAAGGCCATTTACTGAGCCTCTGTCCTCATAGACTTGTTATGGCGAAATACTGGCCCATTTGGCTACTGTGGCCCCTGATGGCAGTGGGCAGGCTTTGACAGCACTCCTGAATGTTGTTGTTGAATGCTGACAAACTGCTTCAGCACTATGGATATGCTCAAATGTTACTTGTTTTATACACTAACAGATACCCATTCACCATGTATGGACAATCCTTTATTACTGGGTTGTTTTTTAAAATATATTTGAAAAAAATCATGAAATAAATTGCTTGACCTAGGCCAAGGATAACAGATGTTTGCTTTATGAACTGAAATGAAGCTGAATATAGTGTCCAAGGACAGCTTTTTCATACACATGGCAGTGACACTGAAAAGCTTATAGTTTAAGTGACCAGGCCATTGTTGTCAGCAATAAATGACCAAACAAATGTAACCTTTAAATCAGATAAGGCAGTGCTGATAAAGGAAATGAATGAAATGTCTCATTTGGCAGTCCAAATGGGACATCTCCGCTTCGGGGTCCTGCATCACCCTGTCGGGTTATATTCACTATAATGTCTGCCTTTGTATTCGCTATAATGACCGCCTGGCTCTACATTATCCTAGCTCTATATTATCCTGCTTATTACACAGCTACTTACCATATAAATCAATAATTTGACACGAAATACTGATTAAAAAAAAATGTTATTGAATTAAAAACGATTGTATTGAAAATAGTACGTTGCGTCTCTACGATTGTAACACTGTGTCCATAGCAACGTAAACTCTGTAGCCTACTTAGCGTTTTAACTCACATTAAACTGAACATTTCCGTTGATGGTGAAGTAAGACAAGGTAAATGGGACTTCTTTGGGAATATTTATGATGAGGTTTCTGTCCTCATTCATCTTGTTTCTTCTTGCACAGGCGCTGCAGTTGACACAACTGGAAACACAATGTCATAATATAGTCTAACTATTGTCTCTACGGCTGAAATTACTGCGTAGCCATCATAGACTGTATATATAACGATATTGATATTGACGATATATGATAAATTAACCGTCCACGGCAACGCTCTGCTATACAGCCAAGCAAAGCAAAGATTCATTGTGTCGGTATGGAGACGATAACTGAATGAGTTGTACACAGGACGTCCATTATGAGGCTGTGTTGAGTCACATGAAAGCCCTCTATAGCGCTGTGGCAGCTGTGGCTGCCACTCTATGGATGGATTAATGTCTTGTAATCATACTTAATTATTATCCCCACCTGCTTGTGGACCACCGGAGACTGTGGGACCTTGTAAAACGCAGAGCTGAGAGCCAAGGAAGCATCTCTGGGGAACTGATTGAATGTCACAGGCAAGCCTGCCCAGCCAAGGAACATTCATGGCTGTCAGGTTGGCCTAGTGCTTTTGGAGACCACATTAAAACAAAAAGGTCACCAGTTCAATGACAGCAGCCGCCAATATGTCCATATACACTGGTGTGTCCTGCCCAAGTGTCCTTCAGTGTGTTAAGTTTTCAAAAAGCTTTTTTCAGAGTTATTTTTCAAGAAGCCACATCTGCTCCGCAGAAGAAGAGGGGGAAGCTGACAAAAATAAGCAAAACTCAAATATTGTTTCTGTTGTGTAAGGAAACAAGGTCCCCAGTATGTGTCACTCAAGCACTGTTTACATCCCAATTGCTGTTGTTCTCCCTCCTACAGTTTGTCATTTTCTATAGTTTCTAGTTCACGAAAACACAATTTCTAGCAATCTGCACCAATATAAAACCCAAAATGTTTTTTGGCATAGATATTGGTATATGTGAGTGATCCTGACACCTATATCGTAATTTAGGAAACCGTTTTTTTCCAAAGCTCCTTATGCACTAGAGATTGTAACCTTGACTCAACATTTGGTGAGGTGTTATGTGATTCACATAAATATTTTCGAGTTGAATTAACATAATGCCATTCATCTAACTGGAACTTAATGTTTAAAGTCAAGCCAAAACATTTTACTAGGCCTGGGGAAAGTATTAATTTAAACTGTAATAGGCTGTTTCTTTACAATGGATGGACACACATACGAGTGCAACATTGCATTTTCCCATTACCATGTCTTGCAAAGTCTGGCCTGTTCTGTCCAGACTAAGGACAATAGAAAAAAATAAGAGTTTGGACACCAACTGTCGATAAATAGTCAATCCACTTTTGAGCTTGAGTTACTCCTTTATAAGCTCATATAGGGCAGCGCGTCACAGCAATGCAATCAGTCATAGTCAAACCACATTTACTCTTAACAGAATATGTTCCATCTGCATCATTGCTGTGAGTTAGATTAGAAGACCAAGGCCTCTCTTATGTCTGAACAGTAACACTATCAGCCATTTGTTAGCTTTGCCTTGCAATTTAAAAACTTGAAATAGGGGGAATGTGACACACGCAGGTCAGTGGCCAATAGCTCCCATGAACTTAACTTCATTTTATTTGTTGTGTCTTCGCCTTTGTTACTAGAGCACGTATGGCCTATGACAGAGATACACTCAATAACATCACAGAAGAAAGCACAGGGATTGGATTAAATGCAGTGGACCTTGAGATGATCACTGCCCATGGCATCTACCCACTAACCTGGCGAGCCAGATGGTGTGTTACACAAAACCATCTGAGAAGCCGTCATTGGAAATTGTTTTGGAAAAGTGCAGACACTTTCAAAAAACATACCTGGCAGGTGATTTGGTTAAAACATTGGTCTATCATGTCCGCCATTGTTATTTTGAACGAAAAGTTCCAATCATCACACACCTAAACCACGCCTGTAGCAGCTACTAGCTCCTCACTGGATGATTGGTTTGGTTCGCTGCATGCTGTTCAGACACAAAAACGTTTTTACTCAACTTTTACTCTTAGTCAAAGTTGATGGACAATGTTTCCCTGATGTCTTTAATTGTTAAGATGCCAGCCATATTAACTGCCCAGAGAATTCCCAGTGTTTTTGTTGCTGCTGTTTACATTCCTCCTGTTGAAAATGCACGTTTTTTTTTCTTTCTTGTGTAGCATAAAGGTACTACAACTGCAACTTGTTTGTGCAGCCCTGTCTGTGTCTGTCTGTCTGTTTGTCTCCTTTCTGTGAAATGGTCACGTAATTTTTAATCTATTGATTTGTGGTGGTCAGCACGTAATTGGAAGCCCTGTGTATAATTACAATAAATCATACTTAAACCTGGAAACAGTTAGCCTGTCTCTGTCTTAAGGTAACATCACATAATGATTTTACACTTCCATTTTTGTCAGGATAAACTAGAGAGATATAACACGTTAATAAGTGAGTATTACAGATACTGTTAGATTTATTTTGTTTCCTTCTGACGGATCCAGATTAGTTGTATTTCCAATCTTTATGCTAAACTAAACTAACTGTCATTTTATTCTACACTGACAGATATATGAGAGTGACCCAGGTAGAGCTTGTGCCATGCTCTATTTCTGGTACGACCTGGGGACACACATATGATTTCTATATCTTCAGTTGAGACGGATAAAAGTAATGCAATTGAAGCAGTTACTGCACAGAGATAATTAGCTCCACAGCACAGAATATCATTCCAGACTTGGGATTTGCAGATGCAGAAAAAGGTAATTTTGCATCCATTTCCAGTGATCAAAGGTATATGAGTTTGTGTCTCCTTTCCTGTGAATGTATGTGGTATCTCATCATGAGTTGTTTTGTTTATCTTTTACAGCAACTTAATTGCTGCCTGTGGAAACAGATGTCTCCACACCTTTCATTATGAGAGGGCAGGCTGTGAGATCCAACAAGCCTGCTCCACAGGCAACCAGAACAGCACGTGAATTTCAATGCACACAAAACAGAGACAGTGGTTCTATTAGATTAGCAACAAAACATTGGAAAATAAAATGTAGGATAGAGAGCATCTTCATTTAGTTTTAGGCTTGGTTAACAATTAACTTTCTTAGAGTGGGAAGCTTATTGAGAGTTTATTCTTATATGTTGTATTTTTTGTTTTCAAAGTGTACTTTCTTTTATATGTGCACTGGAGAAGATAAGGAGTCTCTGATAAGACTTTTAAACACTCATACTCAGTGTACTGCATAAGGGAGCAGTGTAATCATATGACATGAAATTTATAATAAAGGCTAAAACAAAAAAAGCCATGCCTGGTTCAGTTTTTAAAAAGACACTACTGTTCTGTGTAGCATTGAGTTTCTGTTTGTGGATAGAATATGTTTTTCAACGAGGGCAAAGTGACACAGACTTTTCTTAACGCCATTTAGAGAGGGCTAATGCAATGTGTCCAAGGTTATGTCTTTGCATATCACCTCGGTGCTTTGTAGCATGCTATATACCAATTAATGCTGCGTGATATCAAAATAAAAACGACAGTTTATTCGAAAGGAAATGAAATAATAAAAACCACCTAACCTCCTTGTGTACTTCCAGTGAGATTTAGATTTTAATAAATGAAGAGCAGTTTTATCCTGGGAGAACAAAACGAATGATTTACGTCAATCACAGCAATTCAGCATTTCTCAGTTTGACTTTGAATTTACTTCAGTTGAAAGACTACAGTCATAAGTGTCTCACAAACTTAGTTTCACACATCACAACTGCTGTGATGAACTAAGCCAACGGTATCTGCAGTTCTATTATTTTCACCTAATTAGTGATTGCATTGCACGCAAGCTCTTAAAATTCATTAAAACAATGTGACAAATTAGTCGAAAAACTAAATCAAAAACTAAATAAAAAGCAAAACCAAGGTGGTGCCGGATATGTGATTTGCCTGTTCTGTCATGGTTGAGATTTTCTGTTAGTTGTTCCTGTTTTATTGTGTTAATTCATTCCCTGTTTCCTTGTTGTTTACTGTCTCTTGTGTTCTGTTGCGTTTTACCCTGTTTTCCTTTTCTTTTTTACCTATGTTTTATGCTTCAGTTTCCTGTTTTATTTTGTAGTCTGTTTTCTCCCATGTCATGTCTTGTTTTACTTCCTGCCTTGTGTTTTTCCGCCTGTGTGTGTAGGTCTACCCCTTTGTCTCGGTGTGCCAGTTTATTTTTGGATGCCTTGTCTTTTGGTTCCTCAACGGTTTGTGGTACCATTTTTGCCATTTGTTTTCTTCAGGACTCCGTTTGTTGTATCACTTTTTATTTTATTAAATCCTCAAGCTCACCACTGCCCTGTTGTCTCTGCATTTATGGGTCCGCTTTGGTAACGCTTTGTCTTTTTATCTTCTTAATTCACAGAAGGAAACTTCTGTTTACCTAAACTAATGGGAAATATTTGGGCACCTGGGCCAAAAATCCAATTTATTCACAACTGTTTATTTAGAGATAGACATTTATTGATCCTTTCGGAAATTCATCTTGCACCATACAGCTCATCAGATAGACAGACAGACAACAGGCACACAAACCCCCGCACAACAACAACAATACACAACACCAAGTATCTCTACATTATAAAATAGTAAAGTGCAATATCATTAGCACCAGTGGTCTATCAATAGTAAGTTGCAATATCATCTGTGACATTTTTGTCGCCGATGATGGCCTCATATTTGATGGATTTATACACTTTATTAATAACTGTTGATAACTGAGGAATCCAGGAGCATGTATTAATAGGTTACCTGTCACGACTCAGAGAATAGGAGGACCCAAAAGCAGAGAGCAGAACTACTGCTCTTAACTGAAACCATTCAATGAGTCACTGTCATTTGCAAAAACGAACAGTTGTAGGCTACACTTTGCATTAAAAGCGAGCAGTGGAAGTTAATATGACTTAGGAAATTTATATTTTAGCCCATGAGAGAGAGGGAGGAACAGAGTGAAAGAGATATTTACGCATCATATTCTAGCGTTGTAGAAAATTGATCTTCATGGTAAATTTCCTGAGTAACATTATCTTCTGCTCACTTTTAAGGCAAAGAGTAGGCTACAACTGTTAATTTGTGCGAATGATTAGTAGCCCGTTCCTTGAATGGTATGAATATGACAGTTTCAATTCAGAGCAATGGTCAGTTAATGTATATGTTTAGGTTACTTACGCATTCAGTCGGTCCGTGATCGTCTGCCACGCTTTCTCTCATTGTTTCATTACAGTGGCCGTGTTTCTTTTCTTTTCAGACAAATAATGTGTTTCACGTCATCATACTTCCACGAGAAGCTGCTGCTCACTCTGTATAAAGTATGTACAATGCGTATTCTCCATTTTGGCATCAGTAAATCTGTGATCGACCTCGCGGTCTTTTGAGGAAAGCCGTGAACGTGCATCTATCCAAATGACTTCAACCTGGCTCGACCTAGTTGCTCCTCCTCAGCCTGGCTCGGCCTTCGGGAAACACACCAAGCCAGCCTGCACAGATCATACTAGGTCAAGCCTCGCTTTATCGGTTATCCCGGATATATACATTTTGCTTTTGTGAAACAGGCCCCAGAAGCAGGAACAGGAAACAGAAATATAAACAACCACAACAGTACCAACATTTATAACTGCATCATCGGCAAATAGAATGGATAAATATCAGCCAAAGGTTTTTACAATATTCACACCATTGTTCCTTTTTGGCTTTTAAAGCTTTGGTGCGTAACTTTTTGATATTATTAACATCCGTTACATTCAAGCCATTGCCAAATGAGATGCTACAATGCTAATTAAGACTATCAGCTCCACACAGCTCTCTTTTCTCAGCATGGCTATGTTCAGAAGATTGTGTTGTCCGGTGACTTTTCCGCACAGAAAAGATAATAACCTCTTCTGAAGAGTCCATCATGTTTTCTTAATCCTCCGTGTCCTCCTTGGCTACTAGCAACTGCGTGGAGGAGGGGTGGGGGCTTGTATCATGTGGACGCGCTGAGAGTTTTGTTGTCATTACTTAGAATTCATCATCGGGGCGACAGAAACTACACACTCTCGCTTTAACTGATAACATGTTTGTAAATTATGTGTAACGCATTAATTTATTTTAAAGACCATTAGTTATTACTTATGAACTCTTTATAAAGGCTCCCTTACTACAAAGTGGTACCAAACTGTACCTGCCTTTAGTAAATTGGTGCAGTCACCAATGGAAGTAGATGCCAGATTGAAATGCCCATATACAGTAGCCTATATTATGAGTGCTCATATGTTTGTGTCCTTCTCTATATCTATTATTTACTCACAACAGATAGAGCTTCACTGTGATGAGGCACATTTTAATGCTGCAGGCCTTTCCGATTCCAGTTGGTACACTGTAAATAAAGGAATATCGAGTGGTGCCTGGGTTATTCTTATCCCCTAGTGAATGAACTATTCTTGCACTTATCTAAAAAGGTTTGTACATTTTCTAAACCTTAGGTATTTTTGCTGTTCTGTGTTACCCTGACTTGTACAGTACTTATTCTGGTTAACACTTTTTGTGGGTCATCGTTGTCGATTCCTGATTAAACACGTTTCCCTTTATTGCATAATGCAGTTAGCACATTTCCCCCTCCTTTGCTGGTTTACTGTCAAAACAAGTCATCTGGGTTACCCCTTTATCAGCTCCCCACTCAGCACTGCTACAGATAAATCCCTCTTACTCTTTCACCATGCTGCTTATCACTTACTGTGCCATGATGTGGTCACAGCAAACACAGCAAAAAGAAGATGAATCTGCTTCTCTGCGAAAGTCACTGCTGCAGATATGCATGAATTTTAAATTTACCTCTGAAGTAAGCTTATGTAAGCCTACGAGCAATAAAAAGTTGCCAAAGTGGATGGTTGCCATTTTCCCTCTTAACAGATTTTTGAGTTTAATGATGAGGCAGGAAAAAAATTGACTGGAAGAATATTTCTAGTGACGAGACATTGGCAAATTTTAGAAGATCCAGTCTGAAATTATAGCAAAAGAAAAATAATCTTGAAGCGCTGTCACGAGCATGCCAAACCAACATGCATGTTGTGATATAACCATAACCTTAAAGCTATGTTGGCCAATCAGAAGCCTGAAAAAAAGCTGTTACCGGAAGGTAACCTACCCGCTTCGTAGAGCATTCTGATGCCTCTGTTTCTGTTTGCATGGTTGGAATCTGCACTATTTTGGTCACGTCTGCCAATTGCACGAAATGTTGCCTCATTTGGGACATTTGGGATGCCTCACGAAGGAGATGACACCACACACCTTTATGTTACAAGCCAAAAACAGTTTTACTGTTTCACCCTGTCTACACATCAATACTGAAAATGGAGTTTCTGAAAATCTTCACCCTGGAAAGAGTTTGCCAAAAGATCAGTTTTCAGTGATCTACAACACAGCTTGGCATGTGGACAAAAGGCCAAAATGCATAGAAAAAGCTATGTTTAAAAAAAAAAAAAAAAAAAGTGTATCTGTGGACTAGGCCTAAATCTAATTTGGGCATTATTTCTAACTGGAAAAAATCTGTTACTAGCTAGCTAAATAATCCAGTTTGCCAGTTAAACAGACCAATTTGAAAACCACAAACCGATATAACCAGTTCAGCTTTGCCGGACTAAACCAGTTTGTACACGTTGCCATGCTGAGAAATCCAGAGAGAGTTGTATGAAGCTGATAGTCTTAATTAGCTTTGCATCAACTCATTTGGCAATGGCTTGAATGTAACGGACGTTCATTAATATAGAAGAGTTTATGCACTACAGCTTTAAACAAATCTTACCTGGGGTCTAATTAGCTGTAGCTGTGCTGGGCCATGCAATGTGCTCCTTCAGGACTGGAATTGTATTAAAAAGACAACAATTTAATGTCATTCAAATTGGCTACTTTAAATATACAAACTACATGATTGATAGATTTAATTATTTTAAAAGGTTATCTGACCTCCTCAAAGTTACCAGGACCTGGAAACTCTTCTTGTGACCTATTTAGCATTTTGCATCTAAGCTTCCCAGAGCAACTTTACTTCCATTGTCTGTATCTCTCTGGCAGACATTTGAATATAAATTGCCCTTTTTGCTACCAATGCCTGAAAACGGCATCTAACATGCTTCAAAGACTTTTGTATGAGCTATCTCACCTTGTGACAATCACATTGCCACCCATGTGTATAATAGTTGTTTGGACATCATTTCAGAAAATGGAAGTTAACATACCAAAGCATGTATCACTATTGCTGATACAAGGTCAGACTTGTCAAAAATCTATAGATACTCTATGTCAGCATTGTAACACATCTGCAGTTTGGAAGCTTCAAAGACAAATAAAATGATGATATAGTTTGAGTACCTTATGTATGTAATACATCCTACTCTATGTAAAAAAATAACTATATACCACACATCCTTCATTGTTAAATTTAGCAAACGTAACAGCTGGGAGCCCTTTAAGAACCCTTTATCGGTTTGTGGACTGTATCATGCCTAATAACGTGTGTGTGTGTGTGTGTGTCCTTAACAGAGCGCTACAATATGTTTGGATGATTTGAGGGCATGAGGCATAAACGTGCGTTATAAATTTAGCCAGTGTCTTGGCCTTCCTTCTCCTCCTCGTCCCCCTGTCGACCAAGGCCAGGTCCCTGCTGATGGAGAGAGAGGGGTCAACTCTGGCAGCAGGAACAAAGTGGACTTGACAAGTGTGAAAGATTTAGTGCTGGGCATTTAGAGTGATCATCTTTTCCCCTTTGTCAGCAGGTAGAGAAATTTCTCCGCCCTTACTGTGTCCTTGATATGGGTTTGATGGCACAGGGGGAAATCCTGTCTCGGTGCATGTCTCCCCTCTGCTGTGATGTGAAGGCCGGACGGGTACATTGCCCTGTTAAAAACGGTTATTGCTCAAAGTGGGATGATTATTATTACCTTAAAGCCTCAGTTCTGACTTCCTGTCTGCCTGAACTGCGTTATACTGCTTCATATATAAGAATAACAGGAGGTCTTCCAGATCCATAGGGATGCTTCGACTTTAATCTGCAGATTGTTATCAATCTAAAAGCTATTTCTGCCCTCTTAAAAGGAATTACCATGCTTTTGTTGTCAAGTTACATTTCAACCCTTTTCTTCTTATTTCATTTGCTCTCCTGCTCCACAACTCCCCTCTGTATTATATGGCTTACTTTTCCTGAAGAGCAGCAAATGTTACAGTTCAGTGAAATTGTGAGGCCCTTTTAAATCCCAGAGACAGTGCCTGATACATTTCAGTAAACTATGAAATTAAATATGGAACCTCCTGTGTGAATTGGATTTAAATATCCCTATTACTCCGGCAAATGAAAAGAAGAAAAAAAAAAAAGTAAGATTAACTTTTAAATGATGGTGAGAATCCTCCAGTGCTGCGGCTTCATAATTAGGTCATTAGTGCAAGTATGATGCTTTATAATCCTTCCCAGCGGCAAGCATGATACCACAGATCCATATCACCCTGCTATCGACACTCCAGAGATGCAACTATTGTTTTTCTTCAGGATCTCTCCTGGACAGTGAGAACAAACGATAATAAGCCATAAATCCACCTCAGTTACGTGCCAAGTGCTTTGATGTGATGGATTTACATCAGGCAAGTTCAGGTGAATGTTGAGCAGTCTTTGTGATAGGCGCTGCTCGGCTCATAGAGCCCTGTAGTTTTATTTTTCACCCAATTATCATTCAAATTGTTCCGCCACTTTTTTTTGGATTTACTTTTCTTCGGATTCTGACTTTATCCCAAAGTGTATACGTTGAAATACCAACAATGTATAATGTTCTTTTTGTGGAAAAAGTTTCCTACCAAAGTGGATGCAAAAACATTTTGTCAACAACAAATGCATATCCCCATAGCAGGTTTTAACTTCACTTTTGGTCCTTATGCTTTTAAAGTTTTGCAGAGCATGAGCATGCATACATTTAATTTTGCCTAGTATTTTCACCTGAGACACGCACCTTCATTTTACAATACGAATGAATAATATGAAGCTCTCAGAATAAATAAACTCAAATATAAACTTTACTTTCATGACTGCACAGTCAAATCTGCTTTAACTTCTAGTTTTCATTTATCATTTGAGATACCAGGTGTGAGGCCTATACACGCTGCTTATTTGGACTTCCATTTGAGAGAGATTTAAAACTTGAAATTTGGCAACAAAACAGCAACTACAAGAAACTGACATCTGGAGTCAGAAGTCTTGATTGCTCTTATGATCGTCATTAGCAACTCCATTCTTTTCAATTGTTCTTTCCCCCTCAGAGGTGAGGTTCTTGCTTCAAGTGCCCTTATGGTTTTAGCTATTTATTTGATGGATTGATTTAGTGAACAGATTTGTATCAACATGTCGTAAAATGCGTGCTAACTTACTGGAACAACACCAAAACCATCATGTGATTGGACACGCACTTGTGGAACTACCAAAGCAATTAGTAACAAAACTATGACAGAAGGACATTTTCCTTTGTCGCTCCTGTATCTCTTTTGTGAGTGTTGCCAGAAGCATCGGACTAGGGGGAAAAAGGGGATTGAGTACCCAGGGCCCTCATGTAAGGAGGGCCCAAAAAGATGCCAGAATGAATAGCTGTGGATGCGGGCAGGGGCCCATAGAAAATGCCTTTCTACAGGGACCAGAATTTTGTGCTACGCCCCTGACTGTTGCAAAGCAGATGAAAATCCATTGGGAGAGGTGACACATTTATACCAAAACCAACAAAAAAGTCAATAAAACCATATCCATGGAACCATATGGTCAACTGCTAAAAGGAAGCTTGTTGTAAATTAAAAGTTACACATGATTCTGTCACTGGATAATCCTAGAACCTTTAACCCTCGAACAAGGTTCTGGAAGCTAAGGTTTTGACTCGACCTCTCCTTCCCTACATATACTATACATTTTGTGCTTAGCAGAAGGTCTTGTCCAGTGGCCTAACGAGCCAACACCGGGCCCCTCTGCAGGATTATCAAGGCGGGCCCCGCTACTACAGCACGTGATGACGGCGCAATGTCCACGAGTAGGCTACCATGAATAGGACAGGATAGGATCATAGAGACACAGCATATAAGAGATGAGATGACTGACAAAATCAGGAGTAGCCTACACGCACCACAACAACAACAACAAAAACACTGGTGAATGCGCACCATAACACATGAAAAAACACACAAGGACAGTCCTTCCAGGATTTCGCGGCCTTTGTTGGGATTGTTGTGGCCCAAAAGGCCTGATTTCAAGGGAGCTTTTGTAAAAAATTGCGATAAAAGTTGCAATGTCTTTTGTGTTTGTTGCAAATATATATATATATATATATATATATATATATATATATAGCGTGTGTATTTTTTTTTATAGTTCTTTAAAAATAAAAAGGAAACTTGTTTTGGGGAGAATAATAATTATTACAATTAATAAAACATAAAACATAATGAACAGGCAGGGTTTTGACCATGATAATCTCCTCAACAGTGATGCAACAATATCATGTATTTAATACAAGGCCAGCTAACATTTCAGCTTGTATTATGCCATCACAAAAATGTTTGTCTATGCAACCATCCTAGTCTCTGTACCATACAAAACGGCTCCCGTGTGCACCTCCTCATAAACCCATAACATGCAAATGCCCGCATGAGGGATGAGCAGTCCAACATCTCCTCCCTTACCTCTTCATGTGGAGGTTAAAATGCATATTGCCATCCTTGACCTCCTAATATTCACACGCATGAAGGACAGCTTGTAAAGTGATGCCTCTCTTGCCAGCATTCTGCAGAGGTGGGCCTAGAGAGCAAATCACATATCCCCTAAGCCAAAGTCAAAGCCAGCAGCAAGGCTGTCTTGATTGACAACAACCTTTAAATTGGCCTGAAGATTTCCTCCTGACGACTTCTAGGGGAGGCTTCAGAAGTAGATGGCCTTCAATCTCCTCATGATAGGAATTTATTGCTGATGCACATGCTTGATAGAATGTGCCATTCCCCTTTGCAGCAGAAGAGGGTTTGGAACAATTTCAGCAACTCAACTCAACAGAAGCCCAACGTTTTAGTTAGCAACATGGCCTGTCTGCGGAACAGCTGCAGACACACATGCACTGCAAACTTGAAATAATCTAGACATGACCCAGCGAAGCTGCATGAAAGAACCCAAATGTGTACGCTAGGGATGCACCAAATCCAGGATTCGGGTTCGGATTCGGTCGGACATTGGCCTTTTTGACAGGGTTCGGTTTCTGCCGAACCTTAGAATTTTTTTCCACCGAACCTTACGCTTGTACTGCGCGTGCTGGTCAACGTAATGTAGGTGGACCGTTTGAAAATGATTTAAATTGAACAATATATTAACGTTTTAAAGTACTTAAATATATAATAAGTAAACCTAAGTCACATAACTACAATAATTTAACAAATAACAGTTACACTATTAACAAGTAACAACAAAATAAATGTTGAGTTGGTATGCCAACCAGCTTCAAACTTTAGCAGTTTTTTGCAGAAAAATTACCATATTTGCCTCCCCCACCACCAGGCTAGACGGTCTTGTCCTGAACGATAGACTAGCTGAGCAAGTTTCCATATACTAGTGATCATGTGCAGTCAGTGAATGGTTAATATCCGTTTTGGTGAGCCCAGAGGGAAAATATGCCTTTTTAAAAGTAGCCTACATTTACGGTAGCTAGCTAACGGTAGTCTACAGAGAAAGTGTGATATTTTTACATCCGTTTGGGAGCGTGTATAAAAAGCCGTCTATCAGCAGGGATTGTAGAGTGCATGTCCAAGAATAGCGCGGACACGCGCTTCACACTGCGAGTGGGCACGTGCGCCACTCGGCAAAAAAGGGAGAAAGAAAAAAGTCTCTGCCGCTGTCCGGAGCGACAGAGGGAAAATATTTCAGTCGGAACCGAAATTTGCGTTCTAATCCAGTCCGAATACTACCGTTTGCTGAAGCACAGAAGGGAGGGAACGGGATGAGGAGGAGGGAGGAGCGAGCTAGTCTTTGTTTTGTTTGAAAATACTTTGAACGTCAACAAGAAGTTACGTCACCCAACATTGCTTAGAGCACCTTTAATGGAGTGAGGATGGGAGTAGGATTCAGTATTCGGTTTCAGATTCGGCAGAATTTCAACCAGTGGATTCGGTATTTGGCCCAACCCCAAAAATCTGGATTCGGTGCTTCCCTACGCACTGTGTAATCTTCGGTTGAGCCCAAAGTGTGAGAATTCACAGCAAGCTTGTGGGCGTTTTAAAGAAGATTGTCTCCCGCAAAGAAAACAAACATTTGAGGGTGAAGAAGAAGGGTGATTTGCATTAAGGCGGCAACAAAAATTTCTAACTGGAGAGATGACAAGATCCGGGAACTTCTGTCGGTAGGGGCCATTGCCGAAATCATCAGACAAATTCAATGAACGCAAGAGATTCAGTTGTTTTGACCAAATTACGAACTGGATCTTTGACCGCGGTGTAACCCGTACATTGTCCTGAGTTCATATGTGAAAACGGCTCTATATGCACCTCTGTCCTCCTCTTAGACTCAAAACTTCAGAGGCTGTCCCAGAACGCATCCCACCTATATCTCTGCTAAACTTAAACAATGATTTGCATTGAAATTGCCTAGTGCAAAGGTATTCTGCTAGTTTGAAATAAGAGCTAGGTAAATAACATGTCACCATTTGGCAGACCACAGATTTTGATTCCATTATGTCAGCATTCGTATGAATTTTAAATCATACACCTTAACTAGTTTTTACTTGATTCAGTGAGTCATTGTGTTGTTTTTAAAGCACTTTTTGTATTCTATCATCTCATCTTGATACCATATCTGTTTACACTGTATACTTTCAAATTAGTGCAGTGAATAATACTCTTAATCAAGAAAAAGGACACAAGAAGAAAACACAATATGTTTCCATATATTCACAAATTGAATTCCCCCTCAGGGATCAATCCAGATTCGTAATTAAATGGCAGCAAAGGCTACATTCCATTTACTATTTGTAGTTGATGAGCCATATCACAATAAAAACTGCAAACTTTTCATATCTTGCCATCAAATTATGAAAATTACAACAATAGCAAAGTTGTACACCATGCAGGCTACTGAGTGTAAATATACCCATCAAGTGCTACAATTTACCCATGTCACTCCCATGTTTGTGCCTTTTTTTGGCCGCTACATGATGAAATCTTCACCATATTATTATAATAATAATTGTAATTACTAGAAATGTGATTGCATTACAGAGTGCTCTTCCTGGCTGGTTGAAAGGCCCCTGAGAAAGGTGCTTTGTAATGCAACTTTTCCAATAAAGCTGCTCTGTGGCCAATAGAGGGCTGGTTATACTGGTTACGAGAATATTACTGCAAGAAGGAGATAAAGGAATGTATTTTCATCTGAGAATATGTCAGCCATTAGTGGAAAGGTAAAGGTAAGGATTCATAACATAATCAAAATAATACAGGTGTATTTACTTTAGAGCTTTTCCAGTTATATACAGTACTTGAGACGGAGCTATTGATATCTTTATAACAACAATCTTTGGAGACGTGGAAAATTGCGTTGCTGGGATAGATGAAGATGAGAGAGTTTGACCCCTTCCAGCTCTTGGATTGAACCAAGAGAGTATTAGACACTTGCTAAGTTTCTGTTCATGTAGCTGTTCAAAGAAACATCTCCACTTCAAGGAAAATATTTTAAAGTAAATTAAATATGATAAACTGTTGTGCATGTAGGCTCATTGTTAGTACTCAGAAAACATTAGTCGAGATATTTTCTTTCTAGATTTGATTTGACAAGTCCAAGTTTTAGACGCCATTCTGTAGGATGAATAGAACCATGAAATGCTGTATTGCCACAGAAACCCAGACTTCAAACTGCATTTGAAATATGAGTTTAAAACAGGGGTAAAAGTGATCATTATAAATATGGAGAAATGCTATAAACCATCCTCAAAAGGAATTTTTATGAGTCTGGGGTTTCTAATAAAAATCAGTTTGAGATTCAAAAATAAGGGTGCTCTTTGTGAGCTGGTGGGAGTTATTCAGCAGTCCAATTTGAATTCCTACAGTGGAGCATTGTCTTTGAAAACGTGCTTCATGTTTCAAACAGACGGCCCATGAAATGAAAGAGTAAGCATCGGATAAAAGAGCCTCAGTGTTGATGATGGTTAGAAAGCCAGGACGGAAGGAAGCAGCCAGCTATGTCTCATTTGGGCCTCATTCAAACCAAATAGACAATGGGCCGTTAAATTGTGACATGTTTACAGCTTCATGTCATTTATGAATGATGTACAGTATGTGGTATAACGTTTCAAGGCAAATGACAGGTCACAACTGCAGCAAGAACACGCATATTCAGCAGGAAACAAAAACCATGACAAGTGGATAAGGGCTTTGGCAAATGGCTCCATAAGTCTCTCTTGTCACTTACATATATGCTCTCCCGTGCGATCCATCATGGAAATGATTGGAACCGGTATGAAGCTCAGGTCAGCCCTGCAGCTGGCCCCTTTAAGGGAGTACAGGGAGAGGAAGACTTGGCATGGTTGGCCTGTTTAAAGGTGATGTAAACAGGCCCTGATGGATGAATGGCTCTTGTCCATCCATCATTCTTCCATCCTGAAGGGCCTTAATCTTCTGCAAACACAATCCTGCCACTGTGCTCCTCATCTCTCCTGCCTTGTCTCTCAAGTCCTTAATATCCCTTCGTTTGGGGATCTTGTTCCTTCAGTAACTGACACACTCTCACTGGTCAGAAAGAAATTACACCGTCTGGAGGTTAAAAGCCCCGAAAAGAGTGGGGGAAAGGACTCTTGAGCTATGAGTTTTCCCAATCTAACAGGCTCATTATTTATTACTGCTCTGACATAAATAATGCAGGACCAAACAATTGTTGACATGTCATTAATTGATAGCACCCCAACTGTTCTGCTATAGGGCAGTTCTCCAAATGATCTGGCCTGTTGGTTTGTCTGCACAGCTTTTAATTTCTATTTCTTGGTTACTGACAGCCTGAGTAGGAATTGCACATCTGAAATTGGATGGGAAAGTCATTATGCAGTGATACTAAAAGGACAAATTTGCATAGGGTGGCAATGTAGCCCACTTTATTTCCACATATTTCTGTTGGTACTGTATATCCTTTTGACTTTCAATTGATTTGAAGCATTTTTGGCTTTCTGTCAGTTGTCCTTGTCCTTCCAGTTAACGCTGGTGCAGCCAAGCTGCTGTCTCAGCTAATAATGTAAGACTCCAGGGCCTGACATGCAGTTTTATAAATGGTTGCCAGGCTGGGCCACCAGACAACATCACACTTTGGTTCCCATATTGATAGAATGGTTGCCTTATCTTGAATAATTACAGCATGGGTGACAATGTGGGGTTTATCCCATGTTTAGGTAACCACAATTTGACTACTTTTCATTGTTTGTGCAATGTCCCTTACTTCCAGTTTAGAAAAATGTAAATTCGTCATCATACACTGTTAAACTTTTTGGCAACAGTTGGCCCATTCGCACAATAATAATAAGTTTATTTGATATAGCACCTTTCACAGACAGAATCACAAAGTGCTTCACATGATAAAAATTTGTACCAAACGTAAAAAGACTAAAAACAGTCATTAAAAGACAACATTTTACATAAATGAATCAAAAGCAAATTTAAACAAGTGCGTCTTCAGCTGCTTTTTAAAAGCTTCAACAGAGACTGCAGAACGTAAGGCAATAGGAAGCGCATTCCACAGGTTTGGAGCCACCGCTTCAAAGGAACAGTCACCTCTAGTCTTTAAACGGGTGCATGTAACAAAAGTAATCCCTGGTTAGAAGACCTGAGGGGCCTATTTGTAGTGTATGAATGGAGCAGGTCCGAGATATACACTGGAGCCTGACCGTGCAAAGCTTTATAAGTCAGAACCAAAACTTTAAATTTGATCCTGTAGTTAATCGGAAGCCAACGTAATGAGTATAAAACTGGAGTGATGTGCAACATCTTGCTAGACCTGGTTAGCAGCCTTGCAGCAGAATTCTGGACTAGTTGTAAACGGTCCTGGGACGATTTGCTGAGACAGGTGAAAATAGAGTTGCCGTAATCAAGCCGAGATGAAATAAAAGCATGAATAATCATCTCAAGCTCAGAATGTGAAACCGTTCCTCTAATTTTGGCAATGTTTCTTAATTGAAAGAAACACGTGCGGGTCAGAGATTTATTATGTTGATCCAAGTACATGTTATTATCAAATATTACACCAAGATTTTTCAGTTTGGACTGAACAGCTGAGGACAAGGAGCCCAGCAGCTGACTAATCTTCGAAACTATAGGGTCTGGAGCAACAATAAGGACTTCGGTCTTATTTTTATTTAGCTGTAGAAAGTTGTTTGCGAGCCAATCCTTGATCAAATTGAAACATCTAAGCAATTTCAACACTTTGTCAGTGTCTTCTGGCTCAAAAGAGACATACAGCTGGATGTCATCTGCATATAAGTGATAAGAAATATCTCCAACTTGGCTAATTATATGTCCCAGGGGGAGCATGTACAATGCAAACAAAAGCGGACCTAACACAGAACCCTGCAGCACCCCACAGGAAAGGGCCGCGGTTTCTGAGGAATAGGGGCCAAGATACACCGAGAAACTTCTGTCTGATAGATAGGAGGTGAACCAATCCAGGGCGCTTCCTGAGATACCAACCCAATGCTTAAGTCTTTCAAGCATGATGTTATGATCCACAGTATCGAAAGCGGCACTAAGATCCAGCAGCACCAAAACAGAGCATTGACCCTTGTCAGAGGACATTAATAAATCGTTGGACACTCTAAGAAGAGCGCTTTCAGTTGAGTGTTTCTGACGGAAACCAGATTGAAATTTGTCTAAAATGTTGTGTGCATTCAGAACAGCAATGCGCTGTTTAGCAACAACTTTTTCTATAATTTTGGAGATAAAAGGCATTTTCGAAATGGGCCTATAATTTTCCGGCAGTGATGTATCCAGGTTGGTTTTCTATAAAAGTTGCTGCACACTTGCATGTTTAAAATATAAAGGGACACAACCAGATTGCAGAGAGCTGTTGAGTATAGTGAGAACCCAATTACTCACACACCCAAGAACATTTTTAAATAATGAAGTTGGTATAATATCTCCTGGGCTCGAGGAAGATTTCATACTGCTAACCAGATCAGTGAGTTCTTGTAGCGAGATTGGAGCAAAATGGTTCATGATTGGTGGCCTGATTGAGTGAGCCGAAAATGGAGTAGTCAAAGGGATAATTCCATTTCTGACATCACTGATTTTCTTTACAAAGAACTTGAGAAAGTCACTGCAATCCTTGTTTGAAAAAATTGGCACTTCAGGAGGTGCAGGACTGACAATATTATTGATGGTTTCAAAAAGGATTTTAGGGTTTTGTTTACTTGATGAAATAAGATTAGCAAAATAAGTTGTTCTTGCCTCCTTAACCATGTTGTTGTATTCAGTTAAGAGGTCCTTGTAATATAGTTGGTGAACATGAAGCTTGGAGGATTTCCACTGTCGTTTCCGCCCTCGACAAAAGCACGCCTGAAACAGCGTATGGAGTCACTAAGCCATGGGGATGTGTTGAAAGGGGAAACACGACGCATCTGACATGGGGCCACTTTATCCAACACTGATATGCAATTTGTGTTGAATGAATGGACCAGATCATTAATGTCAGCATGAGAGGACAGCACTGCGCTTTGGACAAAAGCTGCAGTAAACCTCTCAGCTGAGGAGTGATTTAAGATGCAAGAACTTCTTACATTTTTACTGGGCAATACATCAGGATTAAAAGACAAATTAAAAAAAACACAATCATGGTCAGTAATATGCAGTTCCTCAGTGCAAACAGAGTCAATATTAAGACCATGCGTAAAAACAAGGTCCAAAGTGTGACCCCCAATGTGTGTGGGACCAGAAACATGCTGGATAAAATTAAAAGCCTCAGTTACATTAGGAAAGTCTGCAGCTAAAGTACTAGACAAATCGTCAAAATGGATATTAAAATCTCCAACTATAAGAACGTTATCCAACATAATAATAGATGTTAGAAAATTACTAAATTCAGACAAAAAAGACCTGTTAGAACCAGGTGGTCGATAAATTAAAATACAATAAAATGGATTAGAATTACCAACTTTGGTAACCTGCAGTTCAAATGAGGAAAAAAACTCTACTGGGTACTGGCCGTATTCTAAGTTTTTCTGCCAAGATTCCGTCAGGAACAAGAAATCAAGGGACCTATTATGAACAAATCATTCAGAATAAAAGATTGAGCATTTATTAACGCCATCTTGAGAGGCGCTGACCCAGTGCTAGGTACAGCAGGGGCCCGTGCCAGGAGACGCAGATACCTTGGAAGTGATCCACCAGAGCGTTTCTTCAGGGTGGACGGCCTAATTGTTAAAATGGTCTGTATGGGACGATAGAGTGGTGATTCATGTGTAATTGCCACTGACGGGCTGTAGGGGGAGATGTCACTGCTGACAATGTCCTGAGAGAAATAAGTGGTACTGAGAGAAGAAGAGTCTGTGAAGGGGGTGTGTGGTGTAAATAGTCATTCACGTGCAGTGGACTGTAGAGCGTGCTGTATGTTAGCAGCTAAAAATGAGCTGCCCAGCTTGTTTGGGTGGACACCATTGTTGATAATTCTGGTGAATTATTATGTTTGCTTTCTGTATGGACGCTACGAGACACCGTACTTTAGGAAGTGCACATGCGCAGTGGGATTATAGCTCTGTGTGTGCACGGCTCCCCGCTAGGTGATCCATGAATGCAAGATGACGCCTGTTACTTGACTGAATAAGTTCTACATGGTTTCTGGAAGTTTATAAATAAACTCAACCACTTGGATTCATAAATTAAAGACTCCTCGTATATTTCAACATGGTGTCAGAAATGGGATAAATTCATCGACTGTAAGTTCCATGTGATTTTTTTTCTCCAATGAGTGCACAAGAACACTAGGCTTATATGCATCTTCAGAGTAACAGCACACACACACTTGGCTTAGTGTGACGCTACAATTTTGACAGGCAATCTGATACACATGAAGACAATCGGATGAATACAAGAGACATCTCGGAGCCATCTCACCTCCTCCTCCCTGTACGACTTTCACCCCCCAGTTACATCTTAACTGGCATGAGAAAACTAGAGATAGTTTTAGGGTGACCTTGTACCTTTATCGGTTCAGGCTCACATAATGTTCCAGATGTCTCACAAAGTTAGAATCAAAATCTGCATGTGGGAATGAGATAGACTCTTTCAGCATTTGTGAGAGCAGTAAAGTAGAAATAAAACATAAAAATATAAGTAATTGTGCTTAAATGTAATTTTGCCATTACAGATGGATTTCGCAGACCAGACCCCCTCATTTTTGACGGGAACATTGCCGAGAATTGGCGGATTTTTGAACAGGAATATGATATCTTCATAGCGACGGCACACTCTGACAAGCCTGCCAAAACAAAAGCGTATATCCTCCTCAATCTCGCAGGAGCAGAGGCCATCAAACGGGAGCGTTCATTTGTTTACGCAGCGGAGGCGAGGGCGCCTGGTGACGATGGAGCCGTCATCGTTCCGGCTGAATCCAGAGAAAACCCAGAGGGCCTGATTTACTAAAACTGGCGCAGTTTGCGCTGCGTCTGTTTATGCGAGTTCGGTAATAGCGCACGCTATGCTTCCACATTTTGCGTAGTATTTATCAACCCTGACACCCATCAGGCAATCAGCGTCTTTCTCTGCCCACTATACCGTAAATTGCGCTGTAGCGAAGCGGTACTTGTGCTATGGTACGGCTGAGTGCAGACTGCGATATTCCCACTGCTGATGCCATGACTGTTTGAAATGATTCTGATGCCAATATATTTGTAATGTAGCGAGGAGTTTAACAACTGCTGGAATGGAATGTGAACGCTGAGTGGGAGATTCAATTTCATCTTTGATTTCTTCCAGTAACTCTAATATTGCATGGCTGCTTGATCTGTAACGCTAAATGATGTTGTGTTCACTGACAAAGTGTGATTCTTATGTTAAAAACATTTTCCGCCTCGCCTATGTCTTCGTCTTGCTCAAATTACTGTTGCCATTTCACCAGCGGCATAAAGGTCTACGAGGAAACTCGATTGCGGCTGGTTCAGACCTGCTTTTAGACCCGCAGAATAGAGGCACGCTCTTACTGACAGTCTTTGTAAATACCACGGAATATATAATTAGGTGCACTTTGCGCTTATCCTCCCACCTTTTTAGGTGGAACTCCCACTTTCCCCACGACCCTCCCATGAACGCATATTGAAAGCGCAACTTGTCTCTTCTCGCTCATGTGGCAGACAATCTGCGATTTTACCCAAGTGCGCCCTGTTTGTAAATAGCCCGCACCGGTAACGTCCGTCTTTGCGACCAATTAGTGCCTGGAAACAGGCGCAAACGGCTTGATAAATCTAGCCCAGTGTATTTGAAACGGAAATTTCGTGAAGTGTGTAACCCTCAACACAACAAAATTATGGAGAGACACAAGTTCCATTCACGGAATCAAAAACAAGGTGAGACTATTGAATCCTACATCAGTGACTTGAGGATCAAAGCTAAAAGTTGTCAATTTGGAGACCTGACAGATGAACTGATTTGTGACAGAATAGTGTGTGGCATCAGGAATGACAATATAAGAAAGGCTTTGCTACGTGACAGTGAATTAACCCTAACAAAAGCCATTACTATCTGCCGCATATATGAAATGACTGAGGAGAGTAATAAGGCTCTAGCCCAGCCCCAAATAGCCACCACTGTTGACACGGTTCAGCCAAACTCCGGTGGGTGGCACAACAGGTCAAGACATAAACCTCAAGCAGGCCAGTGTGAGACCAGATCCATTACAAACTGCAGTAACTGTGGAGGCAGCCACGCAGCACAGAAAGACAAATGTCCTGCCTTTAGGCAGCAGTGCCATAACTGTAAAAAATGTAATCATTACAAAAAATGCTGCAAGTCCATGTCACACAGCCAAAGCTATGAACACAAGGGCTACGCAAAGAGAGGGGACTGCAGAAAATCGGTTCACCAGTTAGAGCTGAAAGAGCCTGATAACTGTAGCAGTGATGACACTTTCCATGTGGATGGTGTTGAAGTGGACACTAAATCCCCAAGCAGAGGATCAAGATGAAGGGTTTGTTACACTGGATGTATACGACCGACCAATCGAGATGAAGGTTGATACAGGTGCAAAGTGCAATGTGATGTCAAAAGACACTTTCCAACAGCTGGCTAATGGAAAGCGGCCAGTGGAGCACAGCAAAAATGCCAACCTAGTGGCTTATGGAGGCAGCAAAATAGAGACTATAGGCATATTATAGGCTTGTTGTTTAGATGGACAGCAACACACATTACCCTTTTTGCTAGTGGATCGAGACGTAGTGCCACTACTGGGATTTAGTGCGTGTGTGCGTTTAGGTCACAATGAGCCCACATGTTCATCAGGTCAGCACCAAGAGCAATGCTGATTTTACCAAACAGATCCATGTACAGTACAAAGACTTGTTTAGTGACGAGCTTGGAGAACTCCCTATTACATACTCCATGACACTGGATCTGGCGGTACAACCAGTAGTTCGTCCAGCACACTGCATCCCGGTTGCAATGCAAGCACGAGTCAAAGCTGAGCTCAACAGCATGCAGAACAAAGGCGTCATAACCACAGTTTCTGAACCTACAGATTGGGTTTCTTCCATGGTTGCAGCACACAAAAAGGACAAACCAACAAGAAATCAGGCTGTGCATCAATCCAAAGGACCTCAACACAGCCCTGAAGAGACCTCACTATCCAATGCGCGGCGTGGACGACGTTGCTACCCAGATGTCAGGTGCTACAGTGTTCTCTGTGCTAGATGCAAAGAGCTCATTCTGGCAAATAAAGCTTGACCATAAGTCATCATTGCTGACCACATTCAGCACGCCTTTCGGGCGCTACAGATTCCTCCACATGCCATTTGGCATAAGCTCAGCAAGCGAGGTGTTCCAGCGTTCAATGGAACAGCTATTTGCAGGGTATCCATGTGCCATCATAGTTGATGACATCATCATAGGAGGCCGTGATACCGCAGAACACGACGCCAACCTAAAAAAAGTGCTTGACCGGGGATGAGAGATGAACCTCAGGCTAAACCCTCTCAAGTGCAAGTTCCGCCTGGACCAGGTCTGTTATGTGAGTCACATATTCACAAAGGAGGGCCTCAAGGCCGACCCCGCCAAAACAGTGGCGATCACAAACATGCCAGTCCCTCAGGATGTCCCAGCCATGCAGCGATTCCTTGGCATGGTTAACTATCTCGGGAAGTTTATCCCAAGTCTCAGTGATATCGCTGCACCTCTGAGACAGATCACACACAAGGACGCTGCGTGGTGTTGGTTTCCACAGCATCAGCAGGCGTTCGACCGTCTCAAGTCATGCTTATCCAGCTCACCGATTCTATCCTATTACAACGTACAAAAACCAGTCACACTGACCTGTGATGCGTTGTGTTATGGACTTGGTGCTGCATGTCTGCAGGATGGGAGGCATGTTGCTTACGCGTCTCGCACGCTCACAGACGTGGAAACCCGATATGCTCAAATCGAAAAGGAGCTGTTGGCATTGGTGTTTGCCACCAACCCCTCGTCACAATCCTGAAGAAGCCCATTCACACTGCTCCTGCCCGACTGCAAAGGATGTTACTGCAGTTACAGGCTTATGACATCACACTAGTCTACAAGAAGGGGAAGCACATGTATCTAGCAGATACCCTATCACAAGCTCCAAACAAAACTGTCTCACAAAGTCAAGCCGCAGACGACACGTTTGAGGTAATGTCTGTTAGTTTCATCTCAACCAACAAGCTGGAGGAGCTCCGGACCCACACAGCACAGGATCAGGTGCTACAGACTCTCAGCACAGTCATCCACCGAGGATGGCCTGGCAAAGAACGCAGCGTCCACCCTTCCATTCGTCCGTTCTTCCCTTACAGAGACGAGCTGGGAGTGGAGGATGGGATAGTTATCAAGGGCCACAGAATGGTGATTCCCCACTCTCTATACAGGGAATACATCAATATCATCCACAGAGGTCCCCCAGGCATAGAGTCAACCAGGCGCAGAGCCAGGAGCACAGTTTTTTGGCCGACGATGAACAACGACATTGCAGAGGAGCTGCTGTCGTGTTCTGTCTGTAATAGCACCAGACCAGCAGAAGGAACCTCTACAACCGCATCCAGTTCCAGTCTTGTCGTGGTCCACAGTGGCCACTGATATGTTTGAGTGGCACGGACAACAATACCAGGTGCTGGTAGACTCATACTCAGGATGGTTTGAAATTGACCTCCTCCGTGACGCAACATCAGCAGCTGTGATCACAAAGCTGAAAAGACACTTCTCTGTTCACGGTAACCCTCACACCCTCATCACAGACAATGCGAGGCAGTACACAAGCCAACGTTTCAAAGACTTTGCCGGGCAGTGGGACTTCAGCCATGTTACCAGCAGTCCGGAGTATCCACAGTCGAACGGATTGGCAGAGAGGGCGGTCCGCAGTGCAAAACAGCTGATGGAGAAATCTCACAGAGATGGGACTGACGTCTTTCTAAATCTGCTTAACATCAAAAATATTCCCCGTGACCAAGCATTGGGCTCACCTGTAGAACGCCTGATGTCACGACAGACACGCTCAGCTCTTCCTGTCAGCAACAGACTGTTAGAGCCAGCCCTGAAAAGCACAAAGCAGGTCACTGCCCTACTCCAGAATAAAAGACTCGCCCAAAAGCAGTACTACAACACATCAAGCCGCCCACTACAGCCGCTCGCGGAGGGACAAGTCGTCAGGATGCAGACCATCAAGGGACACGACCGTCTGGGCACTGTGAAAGGAAGGTGCAAGGAACCACGCTCCTACATCATTGAGTCCGATGGAGGGACCTACAGGAGAAATCGCCGTCACATCCTTCCCGTCGCTGAGCCACCACCACGACAGGTCGACCCTGCGGACCTCAATCGTCAATATGCTGACCCAGTTGCACCAGGCAGTCTCCCTTCCACGCTGCAGACACCTCGTGTGACTCCGGTTACCCCTCAGCGATCCACCATTGAGCAGCAGAGGCCTGCAGCTAAATCTCCCACAAAGGTAGCACAAGGTAACTCGCTGTATGTGACACGCTCGGGTCGCATTTGCAGGCCAAATCCAAAATATGAACAATGAACATTGACGTATCAAAAGCTGGACTCTATGGAACTTTGTTTATATGTCTAGTTGAAGTGCTTAGTATATAGCCTTCATTGTTGAAAATGTTTACAGCCACCTATTCAGGTACTGAGTTCACCTATGCAGTATAATTTGTGCACCTATGCAGTATAATTTGTTTGATTATCGTTCGAGTATATATTAAGATGGTTCTTTGAAACTGCTACTAATTTTCATTCTATAAAACAATGTTACCAGGTTAAATGACAGCCATGCTATTGTTTTGCTAGTTAATGCCTAGTCTTTCACTCTATTCTCTATAGGAAACACATACTAAAGAAAGGGGATGTAGATAATTCTGGTGAATTATTATGTTTGCTTTCTGTATGGACGCTACGAGACACCGTACTTTAGGAAGTGCACATGCGCAGTGGGATTATAGCTCTGTGTTTGCACGGCTCCCCGCTAGGTGATGCATGAATGCAAGATGACGCCTGTTACTGGACTGAATAAGTTCTACATGGTTTCTGGAAGTTTATAAATAAACTCAACCACTTGGATTCATAAATTAAAGACTCCTCGTATATTTCAACAACCATCGTTCCTGAAATAGGAGGAGTGGTTCCAAAACAAGTCAAAATTGTCGATAAATCCAAAATTATGGACACAGCAGGTGGACTGGAGCCAGGTGTTAAGACTCAGAAGCCGGCTGAAAAGCTCTGAACCGCGGGACACCGTTGGTAAGGGACCACTGATAAAAACAGATTTGCCACAGAGCTCTAAAAGGCTAAAAATGTCGTTAAAATCCTTCCTTGTCTTCACCGATTTCCGACGTGCCATATCATTATGGCCCACATGGATAATCACCCGAGTTATGGAGGGTGAGAGAGACTGCAGTAGACCTGGCAGTTTCTCCAGAAGGACTGGGACCGTTGCTCCCGGAAAACAGCAAGTTATGGCGTTAAAAAAGCGTATGTTTCTGGTAATACTGTCACCCACTATCAGAGTTGTCGGGGCAAAAAGGGGACGATCAATCTGAAGGCTTTGCTGCTCATGGCATGAGGATCCTGCGCCGAGCAGAGGGAGGCCTCCGTGCTGACTTTCCGTTGGATTCTTCCGGAGCCTGGACAGCGTCAACTTTTTCCGCTATCAGCGACGGTTGGCTTACGGGGTTGACAGGCGTTGTGGAGGCGACCCGATTTGGTTGTAATGGAGCTGCAGAGGCACCAACTGTGAGGACCGGGTTTTCCACAGCTAAAGCAGCATATCGGTTGGAGAGTGACAGGAGAGGTGGAGAGACGGTCCTGTCGGAGACCCTCTTGCGGCTCCGGACCACCACGTCAACCCAAGTTGACCCATGGAGTGGAGTAGAGCACGAAGAGGGCCGCTGACATGCGGCTGGGTCCCATGTCACAGTGTCCTGCAGGGTTGAGTCAAGAGAAGCCAACTTCCGAGACTGTCCACAGGCCAGATCTACATACTGTAACTGGACAATAAGGAGTCCTTCCTCCGAAGTTCTTCCGACAGCCGTAGGATATCTTCTTTGAGGTTTGCTATTTGTTTATTTGCCTTGATTAAAAGTGCACTGCCCTCGTTAAGACCGACGCAGCTACCCAGTAAGCACACATACGTCGCGGCGACGTATTGGCGATGTAATCAGAATGCATCAGGGATACGTAGTATTTTGGTAGTTTGCTCACTGGCACGACGTCCCCACGACGTCGCTGCGCTACGTTTCAGCAACATATAGCCGCTCTCTCCGCGACGTATCCATATATACGTTGTTCTAACGTATGCAATACATCGTAGAGATGTAGGCTTATATACGTCGTTCTAACGTATGCAATACATCGTAGAGATGTATGCTTATATACGTCGTTTTAACATCTGCTATACATCTTGCAGATGCAGTCTCAGGTACATCGTTCCTTATATACGTAGTACAGATGTCAGGAAGATGTGCAGATCAATTGATCCTGCATTAATCCATTTAACAAAACTGGTCAGTATAGGTTACACACAATTACTTTAAATATATTTACTAAATTGAATTGCTAAAGTAAGATAGATAAACTATAAACAATTACTTATAATATTACATTTTATTTATAAAGCGCTTTTCAGGGTACTCAAACACAGTTTACACAAGTTCAAATCATTATAGAAATTTAATTTAATTTAAAAATTTGTTTTATCTCGTTTGGTGGGTGTCTCTCTCGATTATTGGCTGTGTTCCAGGTGATACCCAATTATTAGAGACTGTCTGTAAACCCGTGGTAATAAAAAGGGCTTGCACACACAACAGGATGTCCAACACCTTGTTTCAGTTTAAAAAAACGTCACTTTCTCAATTTTTGGATGTCTATGGGATCATGGTAATGTTATTTGAACCCAAACACTTAACAATTGAGCCAAGAATAACATTTATTTATTAACAAAATTCATTATTTTTCTTAATTGCTGAAATATACAGTATTTCTCTTTTTTGACTACACACTCGTGAGCTGTATATCACTGCTTCACAACAGCAGCGCGTACATGTTGGAGAACAAAAACTAATTGTCACACTATATTGTCCACTTTCTATCAAAATGTAAATTATTTCAGTAGCAAAAAAAAATGCTGTCCCTGCTACAGCCTCTGCTCCAGTCTGTTGCCAGTTGGGGAACTCCTTGATGGCCGGCTTCGTACTCAGGAAAGTAGGATCCCTCGGTGGTGCTGCTGCAGTGACAAGAACAAAAGATTTGGGTTTTGTGCGTTATTCAAAGAAGTATCTTTTAATACATTTTTTGTTTCATCTCCCTTTGTTTTTAAGAAGTGGTTGAGTAATATTTTTTTTTTGCAGATGTCAAGAGAAGACTGGTTTCATCAAGTAGAATATGGCAAGCCAAATGTCGTTAACGTAGTTACATTTACGTAGTTACCGGGCGCTCCGTGGATTTTTATTGGGATGATTATCACAGATGCCTGGCTGAATACACTCACCGGACGGCAGCTAGCAGCTAACGGCTAACAGCTATCTGGCTGTACACACTCACCGGAGGGCAGCTAGCAGCTACTACAGCACTATTGTTTTTTTTAGGGGGGAATACACTTCAAGACGTGACATGACCTGTCCTCTGGAGGACATAGCCACACCACCACCGCTCCGTGGATTGTTATTGGGATGATTATCACAGAAGCCTGTCTGAATACACTCACCAAACGGCAGCTAACGGCTATCAGCTAGCAGGGCAAGCTAGCTACTGGCAGGATCGAGACAGGGACCAGGGTAGGTGAATTTAAACAATGTCTGAGTTGAAAACGCATCTTGTTGACATGTAAGGGCCCTGTTCTTGTGGCACAGACTTATTAATTGCATATTGTGTCTGTTAAGAGGCACAAAGGCTCTAAAACTTGCCGCGAACACTGCCGTTTTAGCTCAGGGGACGCTTGTAGTACGTAGCTGCAGCTTCTCCGTGTTACCTGCACTGATTTGGGTCGGGGTTTTTTCTATCGAAAGTACTCGCGTAGCTATAGCGATCAAGATTAACGTAAAAATTGGCCGGAATTCTCCTTTAATTAATCCCACAGTGGAGGACATTTTCAGTGATACTGCTGTTAAAACTGTTTAGTATACAGACATAAAGTTTAATAATATGGTATTCACAGTATTGCACAGAGGAGTTATTGATATTTCATAAAAAAGGTGTACATTGATGTTGCACGTGAGTAAATTGTCAGATAGGGTGCATGTGGTCTACTTGGAACAGTGTTGATTATAAAGTCTGGCAGCAGAAGGAAGGACGTGTGGTATATCTCCTTCACTGCACATTAGGGTTACATTTGTATTATACACACACAACTATTATTGTGGTATGATGTCCTTCATCTCTGCATTGCCTTCTCTCCCACCTCCTGCTGACGTTTTCTGATCTTCCACTATACATCATACCAACATAAAAACAGACACACTATGTGAAAGCTACTATCAAAAAATACTGCTCTTTTGTGAGGATGCAGTATTTTTAGTATTGTAACTACTGTTTTGCAATGAACACAGTGTATTCCTGACATTTTGTAGAAGATGGTGATATTCTTAGCAAGAACCCCTTTTTTAATGAGGGATAACTAGTGAAACAAACAAGCAAACAAACATCAACTAACAGTTTACCAAAGTTACCCTTGCTATAAACATTATAGCACACATACGTCGCCACGATGTATTGGCGATGTAATCAAAATTCATCGGGGATACGTAGTAGATTGCTCGTTTGCTCACTGGCACGACGTCCCCGGGATGTAGCCACTCTCTCCGCAACGTATACATACACATCACATCGTTCCAACGTATTTCATACATCTTACAGATGCACACATATAGCTACATCGTTCTAACGGAAAACGGAAAAAAAGAAATATACCAATTCAGTTATTGTGATATTGATAATTGTATTGATCTCAAAGTCAAATGTGATTCAATATGTCTATCGAACGTGTTTAGTCTCTGTTAAAGCCGATTATAAACCGCTAATGTCAGTTAGGCTTATGGTCAATTTAGCTTCAACAAAAAGTAAAACTTAAAGTTAAGTGACTGGACAGAAACTACATTAAGCTAACGCTAGCTTGCCAGGTAAATTGTTTTTATTTTAATTAATCAACGTTAGTGATATATCAGCAAGAAAATCATGGTAACAGGTGACGATGCTCATTAGTGTTTTGAAGGCTAACGTTAGCCCACGAAAACGGACACCATCTAGCTAATAACTGATGTTTTATGACCGTTGGCACTCCCAACCCCATTTTCAAAATCAGTTGTTATCCAGATTTAATGCCGAGTGTACAGAAACAAACCACAGTCTTACTAGCTAAACTTTCCTAAACTAATTTTACATAGTGTCATTTAGTTAATAAGCAGGGTAAAAATAAAATATTACAATCACAATGTAATAAGTACGAACGTTAGCCTGCCATTAGACGGCCACTGAACCTCTTCACCTTTTTTAAATATGATTTAACGTTAGTTGGCAGATTAGCTAGCTAGCTAGCTAGCGCTACATGCCGAATTTACCTTTAGCTAGCTACATTTTGATTCTATAACAAGTCTTCAGCTTTAAATGTTCCCTGTTGAGATTTCAGTTCCATTAAAGCCAAAAAAAAAATCAAATTAACCGATATGAGCAAAGTATGACTGTGGTGCGGCCATAAATCTATGGGTGCGGCACTCAGTTACTGTTAGCTAGCTAGCTAAAATTGACGTTAAGGGATATTGGGTAACGTTCAATTAGCTATAGCTAGCAGCCTCACGTTAGCTAACGTTACTGGCATGTACTGCAACTGACATAGCAGCTAACGTTAACTTTACATTCAGATTCAGTCAGATTAGTACATATAGCTAACTAGCTAGAGCACGGATATTTTAATTTTAAATGAATGTGAAAAAGGGCGGCTAGTGCGATGTTAGCCTGATCTAACGGCTCTAAAGTTACTTTAAACCATGACATGGCGTAACTTACTGACATATCTTGTTATTAGTCTGATGAACACCAACTTCCACATGCGAAAACGTCAAAATATTTGTATTAACGTTACGTTAAGAGGAAATAGTGCTTACCATGGTATTTGACAGCAGCAAAGAAGCAGTCTCCATCCTAACCCTTCGTAGACTGGCAACTTTTTGTTCCCTTCCTTTATCGACTGTGGCGCGAATATGTTGCTGGGCAGAATTCAGATTCATTGTCCTTCACATCAACAGTGTGTGTGTACAGTAAAGACGTTCAGACGCTCAATAAATGATGCTTCCAAATGACCCGCGAACTGAGGAACCGTTAATACATCTCACCGACATAGTTAATACGTCGCTGCAATGTATAGATTGCGATCATAATAAGACGTCCAGACGCTCAATAAACGATGCTTCATTATTCTTCTTTACGACCCGCGATCAATTGCAGAAGAAGCGATCAATTGCATACGCTGTGCCGACGTATGTGTGCTTACTGGGTATCACAGGCCGTCGTGGAAAGAGTGTTTGCGGTTTCAGCAGCAGTGGTAGCAGTATTCATTGTAGCATCCATTTTTGATGAGCCGTACTGGCTAGCTCTGGCCAGGTCCATAAAGAAATGGTTTTCCCAGTTCAGTGTGAAAAAACTTGACTGGCCTGCACACAGTACTGTAGTCAACTCCATACAACACTTCTGAATTTAATAGGAGTCAGGTCGTATCACCCAGTGTCAGCTGCTGACCTCAATAAAGCCTAAAACCGCTGTGCGCCGTCCTTTCCATTGATTTCCCATGGGGAGGGCGGTGGCGCCCAACTATGCGCTGCGCTACACCTGGCGTCACAGTGCTTTTCACGCACTGCTAGGTAGGGCACAGAGAGCAAATCGCTTATCATGTGTAGGCGGCTTAAAGGAACACGCCGACTTATTGGGAATTTAGCTTATTCACCGTAACCCCCAGAGTAAGACAAGTCGATACATACCCTTCTCATCTCCGTGCGTGCTGTAACGCTGTCTGACGGTTCCAGCATTAGCTTAGCCCAGCACAGATCCTGCAGGTAACTGGTTCCAACTAGCCTACTGCTCCGAATTGTGACAAAAGTGACAAAATAACACCAACATGTTCCTATTTACATGTTGTGATTTGTATAGTCACAGCGTGTACAAATAACAACGTAACGTGAGACACAGCCATCTTTTAACAGTAAACAAACCGCGAACTATATTCTCAGACAGGCTTGCAGTCTGTGCAGTTTCATTTTGGATGAAGTTCAAGGTGGGCTGTTTACGGTAGAAGGGATACATCTACGGCCAAAAGTTACGCAAAAATCCCGCAAAATCTAGACTAATATAACAGTAAACAAACCGCGAACTATATTCTCAGACAGGCTTGCTGCGAGCATATCACTCCGCCCAAGTACTATATTCTTCCGCCTGAGAATATAGTTCCCGGTTTATTTACAGTTAGAAGATGGCTGTGTCTCATGTTACGTTATTTTTTGTACAGGCTGTGACTCTACAAATCACAACATGTAAATAGGAACATGTTGGCGTTATTTTGTCACTTTTTCGGAGCAGTAGGATTGCTGGAACCATTCACCTGCATGTTCTGTGCTGGCCTGATGCCGCTGGAGCTGTCAGACAGCATTACAGCACGCACTGAGATGAGAAGGGTGTGTATCGACTTGTCTAACTCTGGGGGTTATGGTGAATAAGCTAAATTCCCAATAAGTCGGCATGTTCCTTTAATGCTCTTGTGTTTGAATGGCAGCAAATCCATTCCAAAATCTTGAGGAAAGGGTGTTATGTTCGGGTGTAGTTTGTCAGTTGTCAGATTGTAGCTATTTTAGCATCAAGCCAGAGTGGTATAAAAATTGTTTATCTTTGAGAATTTGGTCATTAATATCTGATTTGCTACTTTTCTGTGTCATTATTTGCCTGCTGTGGTGCTCTCTGCTTAATTGCTGCTGTCTGCTGTTGATCGAGTCCATTCTGAAATTTTGATTTTGGACAGCACAGTAGGTTACATTACAATACTGATGAGCCACTTTCAATTTCCTTTGCTTCTATATTTCATTATCATTATTTTTAACATATCAATATAGTTACCAACAGGGGAAACCAGGCTAAAATAATTATGGTCAATTTACTGTGAGGCTCCATGTTTAAACTAACATGTTCCAGTTTGAACACTGAAATAGATACTTCATCCGGCATAATTTGTACATGACACATTTTGTACTATATATATTCAAAAGGCAGTTTAATACACACATTTCAAAAGATATTTCTCACTTGCACCCAACCACCCACACACACACACACACACACACACACACACACACACACACACACAGTGTAGTTGTGGGTTGCCAGTCAGCAATGCACGTGAAACTGGGTGGCCACTCTATTGAGTGTATAATTATTTCTTTTTCCAAATAGGAGTTGCACTCACCCATCACTCAATGCATGCAGTGCCTGTATCGCTGCCACATTTACCCCAGGCTGTAACTATCAATTGAGTGGGAAGTTTACTGCAGAAGCAACCTATTATTGTGAGAATCCCAAACAAAAATGAAATGAATGCCTCAAATACTCCTGAGCACCTTTTGTATGTTTGATGGGTCAGAAACAGAGTAATAACATTCTTCACAGTCTTCTTGTCACATACTGGCGTTATAGCAACATTTCTCAGAAGCAAACAAGAGTTGGACAGCAAGACTGGTGGAGTAAAACATCCATTTAAAAACAGGTAAAAAAGGACTACGTTAAGAGGGTACTGACATTAAAATGGTGTATTGAAGGCCTTTTATTATACTATCAGCAGACTTGCTGACAGTTTTAGCTACACTAGGCAGCTGTTGGTTACCATGAAATGAACTAGGCTAGCTAGTCTAGATTGTGGAAACTATGTAGTGTCACAAGTGTTTGGCTACATAGTATTCGCTTCCTCTTACTGCTGTTAACCGTTACTTTTTGTGAAATATTTTATCACGGCTACAATGCACTTCAGCCCCAATGCCGCTGACACTGTGTTGGCCAATAACAGTATTCACTGTTGGCATATCCAGCACAAAATATTGACTGGAAGAAGAAATTGCCGGAAGAATTACAGTGTGATAGCTTTATTTGGCAAAAGAAAGAAAGATATGTTCACCGAAAGGGAGATGCTGAGCACTTTCCAGAAATATTTATTGCCCGTGAAGAGGCTTCCACATTGGAGGGCTGAGATTCAGTGGATGTACTTAGAAACTGTGATTCACAGTGACTGATGTCATGAACCATCTTTCTTTTTTTCCTATTTTTTTGCTGCTTTGCTTGACTTCAGTGTGTGTGAGCGATAAAAAGAAACCCCATACAATCTATCATTCTGTGGTAGGAATATGAACTGTGGAAATGCGAGAGAAAATGAAATATGTATGGTATAAGTATGGAGAGAAAACAATCAATACAACAATAGTTTTTCCTCATCTTGTCTGAAAACCCTCGTACGAGTGTGAGGGTTATCGATGGGCATAGCTCTCCTACGTCTAAACCACAGTGGGAAAGTTTTTTGGGGGAATCTAAACAAAGTCAAAGACAAAACTTTAATAGGCAAACCCTCGCTATGATGTAGGCCAAAAAAAGTTCAATAACACAATAAGATAGGACTGCAGTAATGTGAAATTTACATGTGGAGACAACCGTTCTAACTCCCAACTCGTCAAATACCGACGCTTGGTCAGTGGCTCTCAGCGTCAGATACCGACGCAAAAATCACGCTTTAGCTTCTGTATGGGCCGCATCGGGCATGGCAGCAGCTTGACCGCGGCGCAGTAAGATGACATAGTATGAAGAGCTACAATGGTAGCGAGTAGTATGAAAGACCAAAATGACTAAGAACCTAAGAAGACTAGTTGGTGTGGTGGATGGGTCAAACAACACAGGACTTTCACCCAGGAGGCCGGGGTTTGTGTAACATCCTTGTCTCGCATGTCACTGAAACGTACATTTTGTAACCCCAGTCAAGATCTGTTCCTAACCCTAACTGTCCCATTCTTGCCACGTGTCACTTAAATTTAACATTTACCCACGATTTTTCCCACACCAAAGAAGTACCCACAGCGTTGAATATTGCAGTGGATGGGCTTATGTTGAAATTAGTTGAAAGCCCCCTGCTAAGATGCTAAAGAAGATTTGTTTCGTCAGTACCTAGTCTTTATCCACGACGTTCCACTTCCGGTATTGCTCCGGTGCTCCCGGAAATTCCGCCGGATCCCACGGGTGCCTGGTACCTTCCGCTTTCTTTGTGGAGGAATTTCTTCTTCTTCTTTCTCTGTTGGATTAATGAGGACTACGGTTAACTGCTCTGAATTTTCTGTTTCACTACTAAAACAACTTTTGAACGTACACATGTTCCACCAAAACATGTTCCTTCCCGAGGCTATTTTGCAGAGGCACTGTGGCTCTGGCAGGCGCTTAGTTCAGCCCCTTGACAATAGTGATTGGTTTAAAGAAATGCCAATAAAGCCAAAGCACGTTTTTCTCCCATCCCGGAATGCTGTGTGGACTAGCCAGACCCTCCTCTGCAGCGCCGTGGAGGATGGTAATGTGAGACTAGTCGCTACCTAACGGCAAAGGCACCTGACCAAGCCTCAGTTTTTGACCCGCTGGGAGTGAAACTGGGTTGGCGGAGAAACAGAAAATTCTAATCTTTTTTCATTTCAGAGTGAGTGGCCCCTCCGACCACTAATCACAATGGTGTTGTACCGCTGCGGCCAGAGAGAGAGGGCTGTTATGGGCCTCCGTGCCTAAGTGCCACCTGGTCCTCTCCTTCATCCTTTAACCCGTCTTACGTGCCACACCAAACAATCAGATCCCTCACTGCGGACAGCCATTAGTCTTCCATTAATCTTCATTTCTATTTGGTCCCACATGATTTACTGAGATCCGGCCTAAAACACACACTGTGCTCTTTGATATTTTTTTCTCTTCTTCTCATGTGGTCTCTTGCCATCACAATTTATATCGTAATTATCAAGGCGTTCCCTCATGGGTTTGTTGTCCTTTGAGGATAAAATGATAGGTATGAACCAGACTCCCAGGCCTTAGATAGATGTGTTGTTTTATCTTGCTGTTAGCTGTACAGCCAAGTGAAGTGTAAAATCAGAGAAAAATATAGCAGCGCCGAAGCTTCCCCCAGGCTCCGAGTCAGCAACAGGTCTCGGGAATCCATGCAAAACAAATACTAATAATAAACATAACGCTCCGTGTGACACACAGCTCGTTTTACTTGCCAACAAAAAAAAAAAAGTTCAGCCATTTGGAATATTTAATGACACAGTAATGTGTCAGGGTAAAGTCTCTTTAGAGGGTGACATAAATATAGCCCCACACAAAGATGGAGAAGATCTAATCACAAATAAGATTTCTCAAATGTCTCGGATGAAAAATAAAAATAAAAACTGTGAGACAATCACCAGTGAGTTACACCGCAAGCTTTGTTTAGTTTATTTCATTCACAGAACATAAAATAACAAAATACATTGAAGAAATACAAAAATGCATGTCAGGGTGTGTTAGAAACCTGCACCAGCTTATATAAAAAATGCAACCATGTACATACAGTAATGTACAAAATAAAAAAATGCATTTTAAGCGCTAGTGTGCAAAAAAATCATGAAAATGTAGTAAAATGAAATACATGTTGAGAAACAGAAATAATTGCCATGTTTACAGTAAAAACAACAGTTTTCTAAGAGTTATCTTTTTTCACCAAAATCACAATCACCAGGGGTCTCATTTATAAAACTGTGCGTAGGATCCTTAGTAAAAGTGTACATACCCCAAAAATGGTGTATGTAAAAAAAAAAAAAATTCAGATTTATAAAACGTGTTCCCTTTATAAATCACAGATTACCCACAAGTGTGCGTACATGAATGAGCCTCTGATCCCGCCCTGTACACGCCCATTTTTAACCATAAATAGCCAATGCAAAGCACCTCATTAATGCTGATCAGTATGTTAATGACCCTGGCAGTTCTTTCGTTATGCCGAATCATGCCGAATCATGATGACTGGCGGGGAAAAGAGATGCTGGTGAATTGCTGCAAATTGAATTATAAATTTGGCATGTTCTCGCACAGTGTAGGGAAACCTAATCTATAGACTACCTATATTAATAATACCTTCCAAAACGGCAGGCATTTCGGCACTCAGGGACAGCTTCGATATACTAGAGCTATAGGATAAGATTTAACAGAACTATATATTATAGGCTATCCAAACAAGCCTTAGTGATAAAGTTGTATCTAAAACACTTAACTGTCTGACATTTCCCTTTGGAAACAGCTGGTTGCCCCCAGAGTGGCGAGGACCTGTATTTGGACCGGGACCGCATGGCTCCGGCGCGTTGCGCTCTCTACTGGACCTAATTTAGTTCAATGGGGTCTATTTTTATACACAGAAAATGACACAGAGGAATCCATTGAATGTTAATTTTCATTCCATAACATATACATAGTTAGAGAACTGACCACGGGATGTTTCGTACAAAGGAGATGAAGATTCTCAGCCTGTCTCGTTGGGTAATTATGGAAATGTAAATTTTTAAATAAATATTTAAAACTAAAGCATATATGTTGTTTTTTACATTTCGTTTTAAACATAAATATACAGGTTTGAAGAATGTTAATGCTTTCCACTTAAAATAAATTTAAATTTACCTGAGTTACTCATCTCAGTGGACTTTTGTGTTTTGTTTTTTTTGTGATTCAGGGACTTGAATCAGCATGTGTCCCATGTCCCTCGCTGCACAGAAAAAGAGGCCAAACTCTGCTCACACTGCTATTTGTTAAAAGAAATATATACTCGATGCATAGGGCTTGTAATCAGTTAATGTGAAACACATGCTGATTTTTATAGAATGTGACTTAGCTTGTTACATCTAATTGAATTGGGCTGTAGGTAGCCTAATTTCCGACAGATGTAACACAAATCCTTTATATCAGTGTAGGTGCCACAACTTGTCTGTCTTCGCTGAAGGAAGGAGAGAAGTGGGTGTCTAAGTGCTTGAAAATGCTTTCCCGTGTGAGGTAAAATGCAATGAAGTGCAATAACAATGTTTTGGGAGCCACAGCAAAAACGCAGACAATAAATTATGAAAAACCATAAAAAACAATCAATTTTTCTCTGACATGTTTCTCTGGCAAGCGCTTTCCTGTAGTTGTGCAAATAATGACTTTAATCTGTCAGTTGCAAAAGCAAAAGTAGCATGACAGCTTTATACTGCTGCAAAATGTCTCAAGGAGAAAGTCATAGTGGATTGTTGCCTGTACAAAGTGAGGGTGTAAGGATAGATGGATCGTGTGCTGTAGCTCCGAAAAGGAGTTGTTTTTAAATCTGCCAAATTGATTGTATTGAAAGGCCCTAAAAACATATTTTTACATTTTGGTATACATTTTTCTTGGCTATCAGAATGGGGTCAGAAATATAAAGCCAAAACTCACACTCAAGACATAATTGGAATAACCGTTGAGTTTTGATAAAGTGTATTTACTAATCAGATCATATACGATAATTATAGTTGTTTTTGTGGGCATGAAGACAAATATTTCAAGTTGATCGGTCCTTACAGTCAGTACTTTACTCACTGTAGTCAGCACAATTACATGGGCAGTGCCATGAATATCACAAAAAAAAACTTAAAACCATTCCAAAATGCTTTTTAATTCAGAGATTACATACAGCAACATTCAAATCAACTCTCTTTTCAACCTTATCCATCTTGAAGCCAAAATTCAACCCAATGCCCAAGAAGTGTAAAAGAGTTGTAGGTGCCATCTTTTTCATTTCCCTCACCTTCCCCTCTGAGTGGATATTTCAGAGTTATTTCACACTTGCCTCAGGGATAACAGTGTAACTCGGCTCAAGCTGCAACCACTAGTGGCACTGCTGTACCCAAGAGTTAATAAATAACAAGCAAGGATAATATGAAATTGTAATGGAATATGAAATAGCAATGATAACATGCTACTCCACTGCACTTGAACATTTTCAATGCATTTTTTAAATAATATTGTGACTTCCACCAAACTTTCCACTGGTATCTAACATGTCGGTCTCATTGGTGTTGTAAATAGACAAAGGTACATTTATACTTTAATATGCTTTAATATAAATGATTTGTATTAATCTCTGTGTGACCTATTATACTCTGGAATGCCCAGTGATTTTCCAGACCATGTCAGAGTAAACACATCCATGTCCATTGACCTTTCTGAGAATAAACCAGCTCCTATTTTGGAAGCTTGTAGGGATATTATCTAATATCATCGTCATCAAAGGTGTTCTGGTTTATTGGCATTCCTTTAAACTAATCACAATCGTCTCGGGGCTAAGCACCGAGAAAAACCGCGGTGCCTCTGCAAAATAGCCTCGGTAAGGAACTTATTTTGCTTGTTTTAGTTGTGCAACAGAAAACTCAGATTGGACAGATAGTCTAGCTAGCTGTCTGGATTTACCCTGCAAAGATCTGAGAAAAGGTTAACCGTAGTCCTCATGAATCCACCAGAGTTTAAAATGCCAACACAAAGGAAGCCCAAGGCAACAAATATCCGACCTGAATGAGTGAAATCCGGCGGAATTTCCGTTGGCAACGGAACAATCCCGGAAGTGGGACATCTAGTGATTACTAGAATCTGCCGGTTGTAAACATCCATCACAATTTATAGACTGACTTCACGGTTCAATTTTGACCTACCATACTCACAGTTCAAGTTGTACAAGTGCACACCCGTGGTTTTCTGTTGGAATGAGAGATATTTGGGTGCACTTGAAACAGGAAATCATGCCATTTAAGTGTTTACGGTTCACTCAACACCAGTACTGAACCTGAGAATATGTTAAATGGATAATGCAGTCTACATTCTCTCTTGTCGTACCTTTAGTACCTGTAGTTTAATGTTACATAGAGCATACAGCAGCTTCACCCAGAGTGGTTTGATTTAAGCAGAAAGAACATTTTTGCCTCCAGAGCAGTTTTACCTTTTGGAAGATGTCTGTAGAACTAAAAATCCTATCTGTTCAGCTTTAAGCCTCCCTGAAATCACTCCCACCTTCACCTTACGAGTGCCTGTGGGTTCACTGTGTTGCACGCTTTTACACCAAATGACGCATCGGCTGTTACAGAGATCCAACCCATGAACCTCCAGTTAGACAGCCTTCTCTCTCTAAGTGCCGTGCCACCCTGCAGCGGCACTTATTCAATGTCACCGGCACAAATCATCAGAAATCTTCTCAAGCCTAATCCAGCATTTCCTGATGGGTTAAAACAAGTTCTTGACACAGGAAGGCAGAGAATAAAGGAGTATTCTTGAGAGTAGCAAGTGCGAAGGGGTGTGAAGAATGACTCACAAGTAGTTTGTTGCACTCTGTTGACAACAACAATCTGTCAGACAGCTTACTGAGATTCACTCAGTGTCTTATTTGAATATACACCAGGCCGAGGAGGAACGCCTTATAAAGAAGATGTGAGCAGCTGTGATAAATTTGCTGTATCCAGCTGCATTGAGCTGATAAGCACCCAAATTGTATTCTCGCTACATGCCTGCTCTAATTAAAATAAAAAAAGAGAGTCTCCCAGGTTTCAGCAAGTCATCATTTGATGTGTTTAGTCTTTGTTTAAAATGACGCAAGTAGCGCACAAAATGTTGCGATAGGTTTTCCGGCTCCCAGAGTAACAATGAAATAAATATATAGAATATTACATGCCCTCTTTTTCCTGACCACCTGCTGCTTGCAGCCCAGTCCCTGCACATCGAAGGTGACATCATCAGTATTCAGGCCCGCCTTTCCCCCCTCCTGTCGCTTCTCACAAAGGAGCCCTCGGGGCATTAGCGGTGAACTCCTATCCACATGGGACCTGTTGGTCCCCCTGACACCTGTCTCCCTCAGGTTGACCCCAGTCACGCTATGGATCACGCTACAGTGCTTCCAAGTCTGAATCTGCCGCCATAGTCAGACATTGACAGGCAGCTACCACTGGCCAACATGCAGTGGGCTTTTTTTTTTTTTTTTTTTTTTTTTTTTTTTAAACAAAGGAAACCTTCCAGAGAATGAATTTGGAGAACACAATATAAAAAGTATTGCCAGTAAGATCATATTTATTCAAACAAGACTGGTCGCTTTTACGCTCTGGTTGAGTATTGATTGTCAAGCCCTTTGGATGAGAGTTACATTTAATGGAATTAAAAAAGTTTCCCAAGATTGACTTGGGGAAAGGCCATGGAAAAAAAAAAAAAAAAAAAAAGTAAAACAACAAGACAGAATTCTCTGCGAAGACAAATCAATAGCTATCACCATCTACGCTATATGATGTGGAAATGCTCTTTTTCTTTTTGTCAGTGGAAGCATGTCATTTGTTTTATGTTCCACAATGAACGTAGGGGAACTTAAAGAGAAAACCTGAATAATACTGTGCATTCGATAAGTTACAGAACCAGAAGAAATGTCCAAACTTAATTATGGAGTAGAGTAGATATAGATTGTAGACAAAAATATACATTATATACATTTACTCATGTAGGTTGGTCTGCTTCCGTCTTACCTATAGCTCTATATCCATGAGAAAAAAACAGAAAGTTATTGTCTTCATTCCCAGGGCTTATTCCTGTTATCCGTCCCTAAAGTCCGCACTGAACTGGGTAAAAGGGTGTTTAAATATTCTGCTCCCTCTGTGTGGAGCAATTTGCTAAATTGCCAGCAGTTCCTTAGTCGCCAGTAGGTGACTGTGAGCCGGCTGCAGGCACCACCAGATGACGGTTCTTTCAGGGGCCATGGTAGTGGAGTTAAGCCAGAAAAGGTGAGCATCATGCGGCGCTGACAGTTAAGTTTAGGCACCACAACGACTCGTTAAAGGTCCAATTTGTAGGAATTCCACCCATCTAGCGTTGAGATCACATATCGCAATCAACTCTCTCACGCCACGCAGTTCAAAGTACGTATTACAGCTACCATAGCCGTCCTGCTTTTTTTTTGATGACGCCGGTGTCTTGCTCTTTTCAATATCCTTTTCTTTTTCCGAGCGAAGAAGAACACTCCTGTTCCTCAAAATTGGATTTTGAATATGTGTGGTCCTCCATGTTTCCTTCTTCAAACTTGCCGGGGGCCGGGGAGCTACGATACTCGTTAGCAGCATTGTGAGTTTATCATGTGACAGCGGAAATGCGGAACAGTATGTCCTGTATGTCCCTTACCGGTTAACGTATTTCAAGATGGCGCATGAATATGGAGCGTCTACCCCAGTTCATGCAAACGCAAAAGCCAAAAGGCATACTTGGAATTGATGGTGGTGGTAAATATTCATGAAAAAGGACAAGTTTGTGAATGGACAACACAGATTTTGATAATGAAAGACTAAACACGTTACACATTGGACCTTTAAAGAACGACTTGTTTCGAAAAAAGATCATGGTTGAAACACTCCAAAGGAAATAGGTGGAAATATTTTAAGTAAACTTCTCTCTCCGGCTTGAAAGCGCTTTGTTTTATGTTATGTTTGTTTATGTTGGTAGCTGGAGAGATGCTAGTTCACCTTCTGGGCACTGCCAAGGTGCTTTTGAGCAAGGCACTGTACCGTCAACCCCAACCGCTGTGGGCGCTGGTCCAGCACTGGCAGCCCAGTGTGTGTGTAGTTTAGGCCTGCGTGCATTGATTTCTAACAAACAGATTGTAATTTCCCCACTGGGGATCAATAAAATATCAACTTTAATTTACATTTAAGGCTTTTATATCTCTTATTAATATCACATTACTGTACTGTATACAGTCACACATACCGACTCTGCAAAGTTATACCAGCTGGAACTTTTCTGCTGATGGAGCAAACTGTTTACTTGTTCCACATAGCGAGCCATGAAAGTGACTCTGTGTTTTACATCCTAACTGCACATAGTCATTTACCCTGCAGCAGCTGCAAGGACCGCACAACAACTGAAAGTTACAACAAGCTGAGTGCCTTTTCTTTTTTGACCATTGATGCGCAAATTGAAGTAAAAAAGAAAAGAAAAATACAACTAAAAATAAATACTCCCGCTCTCAATTTTAAGGGACATAGTTAACTGGCAAGCAACGATTACTGTTCCAAATAAAAAATGGCAATGAAATCTAAAAGATAATGGCTGGTGTTTGGAGTTTTAAGCCTCCAACGTCGTCTTCCAGGCAGCGCTGCCTGGAAGGCACTAGGATGAAGCAATGGTTAGGGTTAAGGTTAGGGTTAGGCTTGAAGTCGACTTTAAGGCACCTAACCTTAACCCTAACTGAGCGTAATGACTCGTTGTCTTCATCAATTAATAAAGATAATGTACATGATCGTGGAAGCTACGTATCTTACCTCTTGAGCTAAAGGATTGTATGGATTTGGATTGCAGTTAATTTAACAGCCTCAGATTACAGGAAGTCAAGGTTAATTTGCCCCCAATTTTCTACACTCAACAAAGGGTTCAGAAATCTGATCCAGGGTCTTTGTTGTTCCAGATGTGTGGATCAGAGTTACCTCATCCAGAGAGATTATCTACATCTCCTCAGCAGCACCTCATTTAATGTGTTTGTATACTGTAGCTGAAACTCAATAATGCATACAAAGCAATGTGAGCTACATGTTCTTACAGTCTACTTAACCCTCCTGTTGTCCTCGGCTCAAATTTGACCCGTTTTCAAATTTTCTATATCAGAAATTTGGGTTTCTTTCAAGCAAATTGCCCAAAAATAACATGGTTGTTCCCATGCAACACTCTTCGCAAGTAAAAAGAAGGATCGGACCGGATGTATTTAATTTGATAGCATTTATGCAAAACTGTTTGAATGATTTCAAGGCAGTATCCTGACTAACCTTTGACAAAACTCTTCCTCTGATCTTAACTATAAGTGAAAATAATTCACATGTTTATTAACCATTAATAAAAATTGTTAAATTGTAAAACTAGTGGTAGTTACTTGGTGTAAGGGGTGTATATACTGGTGGTAGTGGGGGGAAAAAAGCCTTACGACTCAACATGTGCCAACAACATCCAAAAAGTGCCAAAAACATTAAAAAGGCGTCGGAAAAATAGTGAAAAAAACTTTAAAAAGTGTTAATTTTCAGTTTTGACCCGGGAGGACAACACAAAGGTTAATATAAAAGAAAGAAAGTGGCAGAAGGTATCCTTTAAACCACCGATGCTCATGGAAGGGAATATTATTCACAAAAAGGAAGGAGAATTATGACCAAGAAAGTCATAAAAAATCATGTCCAGGCACTCAAGGTTGGTTACAAAAAGTGATGAAAAAAAAGCCTTCAATAAATAGGGCAAGACATTAAAAATACACCGGCGCGTGTCGACTTGAGCTTTCCTCTGGGTGTAGTGACACAAAGGGAAAAGTCTACTTAATATACTGGAAATATCAATATGTTTGCTTTTAACTACATTTCAATCTTTCACTATTCCGTGTCCTTCTGCCTGCTTGTTTTTATATTGCGTTCTTCTTTTCTACCGTTTTCTTTTCTCAAGCTAAAATCATAATACCTTTTTGTTGCAGAAACAACCTCGATGGAATAGGCTAACACTGTCTGGGAAGCTACATACAGCCATAACTAGTTGTCTGTGTGACTGACACAAAAAGAATTATAACTTCAACAACAGCAATTCACGACTAAACGGTGTTCATTGTTATTACACATATTGACATTGAACTGGAGCTTTACCTTACGTACAGTTACAGTTATTAACAGGAAATTAAGTTTGTTTTGACTTCACGTTCCACCGTCTCTCCCTATCTGCTGCAATGTCACCAGGTTTGCAGATAATGATGTCTTAGGCATTTATTTATTTATTTATTTTTTGCTGCAAGGGAACATTTCCCCAGCCATTTATCACCGTCTATTTTTCCTGTGTACAGACTGTCATGTCACACTTGCCTCTGCGGCCAGAATGTGAGGCTCACGAGGACTCTGGTGTAAGGCCATGCCGTAGCTGGTCTTGTGACGCTGAGTCCTCTGGTGAGAAATGACACTCAATTTGTTTCCCATCATGCTACCTGGGCAGTCACGTATGATTAACGTACCCTAGCCAAGTGACCCGTGACGTGTTTTTCTCCCATTTTGACTGGGCCTGCTTGGGCAGTCACCGCACACATCGAGTCCCTGTCTCATTGAGCGTATGGCAGCCTCGTCGATTTCACCTTACACTATTTTGTTTTTCTTCCTGCTGCACTCACATCTGCCAGAGTGGGCACTTGTGTCAGGTCTTTCAACGTGTAACATCATTTAGACAACTCCTCCAAAACTGTTGGCAAGGCATATAAGTGTAAGGATTTGCTCTTTTTGCAATTCATCCCAGTGGAGGAAACCTTTCTGGCACCTTTACTTTTTTTTAATACAGTGGCGTACTTTCATACTTTCAAGTTCAGCAGCTGAAAAATACAGCATGATGCAGAAACTAGCCAAGTGACTTATTTACACCAACTGGAGGTGTGATAAGGAGAAAAAGAAAATCCAAACCCATGCATGTTGTAACCGAAACTGCGTAAATGTTTCATGTAATGTGGCTACATATGTATACAGAGTGGAGTGACTGTGCTTTTGATAGATACATAAAATAAAAGAAGGATGTTAAAGATCGGCAGTGTAAATTAAGAGTATGGAAGACAAGGCAGGGGAAAAACGAGCTGGGTCTCTCTCAGTGTGAAATGTGTTCTTGTTGGCCTTTAGGGAGGAAAATTGGAAAGACTAGACGACAGTTTGGGGAGGCACAGCGGGAAAGAGGAGATCTGTCTTCCACAGAGACCTTGTCTGTGAAAAGAAGATATGGAAGGGACATGCTTATAGATCCATGGACAAAACACGGCATGCACGCGTACAGTTCACACACAAACACGCACACCCAAAACCTCCCAAAATACAAACGCCTCACTTGAAAGAAGACCCAAAAACTTCACAGAGCTGAAAAAAGGGAAAGAATCTTGATGGACTGAACAGCATGAAGTTTTCAAATGTGTGCTTGGGGAGTAGAGAAAATAGCTGTCTATGTCACATGCTAAAACTGAACAACTTTTTCATATGCCTGGTGCTAAAATAAAAGTGAAGCAGAGCCGTCAAAAGTATTTATCAAATGAACTTTTTTAGAAGCTGTTCACTTTGAAATTGTGCGTGTTGGAACTTTAGTTTTGACATTATAACTGTTATCTCAGTTCTAACTGCCCTAAGTACCCCTGTAAAACATCCACTGTAAAACAACACAGCTCTGGATGACAGGGCTGGAGTCAAGTCCACCTTTTCTCGAGTCCAAGACCAGGACTAGTCAAGACCGAGTCCAAAGAGGTTCAAGTCCAAGTCAAGACCGAGTCCAAAAAAGTTTGAGTCCAAGTCAAGAACGAGTCCAAATAGAAGAAATACCCAGACGTAAGATGTAAGAGATTGAATATCTTCTACTTTAAGATGATCATTTAGCTTTATAATTTGTGATAATCAAAAAGAAAGTGCGTAGTAACACACTATAGGATCAAATTAGGCCATATTATTTACCAGTATAAAAAATGGAAATGTTCCCATTCCTGAACTTATTACTTGTCCTGAAGAATTCATAGTACAAAGTGCTCGCTGACATTGTGTCTGTGACCAAAATGAAAATAATTGATGCCTGATGATTGAGGTAGCCTACTGTATATGATGCTATATATGATGATATACCAGGTGACTAATCTCGAGTCTGTTCTAGATGGATTTTGAATTAAACTAATACCTGTTTTCTGAACGAGCGCGCTTCATCAATGGTTTTGTTTTGAAGGTTACTTTAGAACAAAAGCATATAATGCTGGACTCGGTCGAGACCAACTAGAATATTTGGCAAGTCCAATGGGCGAGTCCGAGACAAGTCTGAGTCCATAATACCAACGAGTCCAAGATGACTCAGAGACAACAGAAAAGCGTCTCGAGTCCGCACTCAAGACAGAGTCCGGACTCAAGTACTAAAGCCCTGCTGGATGCAAGTGTGCCTTGTATTTTTGAGATGTTTGGGTTGACCAGAATGACCAGAACGACATTGCAACACTGTTCATTTTGTGTTTTGGTTATATATTTGTTTGTCCTTTTGGATTGCAGCACAAAATGTCAAAGTGTTTGCGGTTGCGTCTAAAACAAGCGCTAATTTTTTTTAGTAGTTTTTTTTAATAGATTTCTTAGCAGCCAACCTGAAAACCAACCTGTGTGCATGACCCCTATCAACAGTCTGTGAGTAACTGCTGGGGGGGAGAAGAAGAAAAAACTAGCCGTGAAGAAAAGTTAGCGAAGCTCAAAGAGTTCAAAGGGCTTAGATTAGAGTTACGGCAGAAGATTAGAAAGAGAAAACAAACAGTAGGTAGCGGAAGAGTAAATTCTCTGAACTAGAAAACTGTACCTCCTTGAAGTGGAAGGGGGGAAATACAGTATACTGTGCAAGAGACATGAGAGACTAAGCAGAACCTAATTTAAATGGTGCTTTATTTTAGAGGTACAATGGAAAAAGACCACAGAGGATTCACTCATCAAACAACCCAGGAAACGTCTCTATGGGTAGGTGGGGAAGTGAAAAAAGGAATAATAATTGTGTACACTCTAAAGGTCTAAGATTTGTCATTATAGAATGGGAGAACAGAGGGGAGAAATAATAAGCAAGGGATTTCTAACGTTATTTAAAGAAGTTCTAATCATTAGTCCGCTCTGCAGCGCGGTCACAGGAGAAGCCACCAAGGCCTCCTCCTGTGAAAAGAACATGATCAAAGAGGATGAAGGTTAAATAAGTTCACTGGGTAGTGAGAGAAGGAAGCTGAAAGGGGTTATTTCTTTGCTCACTTTACGACAAAACGTACAAATATCATCCGTAAAAAAAAAAAATGAAAAAAAATAGCCACAAAAACATTTCAAAATTACCAGAAGTATAATCTGTGAAATGAAATGGATTGTGAGGCTCTGGGTAAAACCAAAACAAAGGTGCTTTTTGGTTTCATTTCACGGAAGCAATATAGCCGGAAAACAGCTCAACTGCTCTAAATCTATTCAAATCTCACCATGTGTTGTTAAGGTGAAAATCAACTGTTCGTCAGCTGCTATGCTCCAGATGTCCTTGCGTTTGCCAAGATGGAACTTGCCCCCCCCCCACCTTTTCTCACACATTCTGTGGCCCCTTTTACGCCACATCACAGCATATCTCTTGTGATCTTTTCTTGTTAATGAATGCTTACTTCCAAACCAATTTCAACACATCCTTAAAAAAAAAAAACTCACATTGCACTGAATGTCCTGTAAACACAGCATAGTACCTTGTTGTTATTACAGTCTATATTCGCACCCACCCAGTGTGGAAACGTAAGACTGAATAATGTGCTTTGTCGCCATACATTTCTGTTGTTCCTGTTTGGATTAAGCTAAACAGTGCCAGATTTTTATTGCTGGTAGAAATAATCGTATAAGCCATGGGAGATATAACTTTATCTGCTAGCTCCTGGCTGTTAATATAAAACAATACTAGACACAAAAATTTGTATGAGCACTTTAAATATGATATTGATTCTGTAAGATATCAAATGCTTCCCTTTTATTGGTTCTCATGCAGTAGGTTTTGAAAAATGCCACAGACCTCTTATCACACAGATTAGAATGGATTGCTTTTAATATTAACCTCCAATAACGGGTCTTTGTTCCAAGTGGTCATTACCTTTCCTTGCATGAAGAGTCAGCTTCTATTTGACAAGACATTTAGTATGGCTTATGTGGCACAAACTGCGCTTAAAGTTTCAAATTGAACTTTGGGGGGGAATTTGAGGATATTTGTGGGTGTTCTCTCAGAAATGGGAATTTCTGGATCATTACATGCATTTCTCCTTCCTCCATATCAATAGGCAGAATGTTACATTTCCCTCTCTGCCATTAGTCAAAGTGGTCTAATTTAAAGTAGGGACACTATTGGGTTTTGTGTGATAAATGACCCATGTGAGAGCGACCCACAGTGGGTAATGAAGGGAAAGGGTTCAGTTACAAGCAGTTAGAATACAAATATCCTGCCTATTTCAGGGTTGACACTGGGTATGAGATATAATGAAATAAAAATGTCTTTACAGCCAATTATTTGCAATGAAATGTATCTGTACATCTGAAAAGTTTGTTTTTTCAGCAATCCTTATCTCTATATAGGTTCCATGTGTTTTGCAGTATTAAAACTGTCCTATTTGAAATGAATGCATTTTGGTGTGCAGTTCATTTTCATTTTCTGTAATATGAAATGTTGTAAATCCCTCTTAAGACATTTGCCTGGCAACGGCGTCAACCCACGTCACTTTCACAAAATCACCAGTCTTTTCAATCTGGAAAAACATGGATGCTGCTTTAAAAATGTTGGATGTCTCCTTAACTGTCCTCCAATTTAAATTGCCTTCCAAAATAACCAATATGAGTGTTTTTGTTTATCTGGCAACACTCATTGGCAGGATGACATCATTTGACAGAGTCTTCTGTAACACATATAACCCTTAAAAAATTATTCATACAATTGTTTTCTGATGGGCCACCTCTATTGTAAAAAGAATCCTTCACCAATTTAGCATTTCACCTCTAAAATGTTGTCAGACCTACAATTGACAGAAACCTGGTGCTGTGATGGTGTGATGGCATCACTTGTCTTTCTGTAGGGTTTATTCAATCATCTGCAGATGGACTCACATCAACACACATGCATCAAGCTGTGAGGGCCTGTTATTTATCCAGCTTTAGGGTCAAGCATTATCATATCACAAAAACACATACTCCATGAAGTCTAACATTGTGTTACCCCTTCAGCGCCATACGTTAGTCACTCTGACATGAATAATAGCAATACATCTATGTGTCTTGGACTGCTATTACATTCCTTCCTTTTTAGCATTTTATGCATACATAACTATTAAAACAGCAGTGATGAGGAGCAGGCTAAAGAAGTCTGGTAAGCTCACTTATTTCTAACTCCACACCTCCAGACTTCTTTTCCATTCATGATGTTGTTGTCTTTAGCCCCAACCGACGCTGACCCTGACAAAATGCCACATCTTAAATGAAGTTAACTGTTCACACAATGCCATAACGTGAGCTATTTAAATTAGCTGGATGCATGGTGAAACATAATTTGCTCTAACCATTGTATTGCCGTGTGTATTTTGCCCATAGCAAATCCCCCCTAATAAAACGTCTCAGTTAGATAGTTAAAGTCGTAAACATATTCTTTGTAAATCTTTACAATCATTCCCCCGAAAAAACTAAGCAGGCCTGCCTTGATGCATGGTCGAAATCTTCCTCAAAACTTGCCATTTTCCCCGTGTGGCTTGCTAGCTCAAAGTTTGTTGTGGTTTCCCGAAACGTACAGAGTTTTGCGAGGCGAGGGGTCATCCAAGACACTTATTTGGTTAAAATAAACCAACATTTATTGTTGGTAGGAAACAGGATGTAAAGTCACATGCTTTGTTGAGCCAACCAACCAATCTGGCCTTCATCCTGAGAGATTTTGTGGTGTTAACAAGGTCATGATTATTATTATTATTCTGCCATTGCTGCTGAAAGGAAATTGTCATTAATCACATGGCCACAAGCGGTCCTTGTTGGGAAAATTTTAAATAAATGATGTTGTCATAAGGGTGATGGAAGTCCCCCTCCAACCACTTAGTTGATTGTCCCAACATCTATGTGTTGGGTTTTGACTAGGCTTTCTAGGTAAAGACTAGACATGGACGAAGCTTAGTGAGGCTATTTAAGGATAAATGGGATTTGTGTAGTTGAAAAAGAAATACACCAATACCCTTGTTTCAGTGTATTCCCAGTTCAGTAATTGTCACCTGATGACAGTGATCAGAACCATTTTGCAACAGCTGCTATTTAAATACCAATTCAATATAGTAACATCTACCAGCCAAATTAGGATATGAGCTTGGCTCATGGCAATGTTCCTTTGCCAACACTTGAATAAAAACACTGAATATGTTTTCACCCAGCTATCAACCTTCCTACTATGTTGAACTCCAAGTCTGCCTTATAGTTTTCTTTCACTAATGGCTTACATTCACAAGGAGAGTTTTTTTTTTTAGCCAAGTCTCTCTCTGAGCCTAATCTGTATGGGGGTAAAGGTGAGTCACCACAGTAGGTGTTGGCTGGTACACAGAGGTAAATTAACTCCAGGGAGTTGTTGGCTGGCCTCGGAAACAGAAACAATATTTGTGTCATGATCTCCCATGGCCCCTTGAAAGAAAACTCAAATAAAACAGCAACACTGTATTTATTAAGCGGTTTTCCTCCGGCACATAGCCAAACAACTCAGTCATTGCTATATAAATAATTAAGTAGAGCTACCACGTTACAAAGCCCTGATATGATATTTGTGCCCTTTAGATATCCTTGGTGTTAAGGTAATGCCAGGATCTGAATTGTACCCTATTGCGCCACATCTTTTCATTATTTCCAAAGCAAAATGTTATTTCTCCGGGTAGGCTGGTATTCTTTCAAGCACAGAATTGATACATGTCATAACAGCTGTTGCAAAACATCAATAAACGTCAAGCAATAAAGAAAGGCAGGCTTTAACTGTGAATGAAAGGAATTGGCACAGACCAATAGAAGCAACAAAAATGTCATCTGTCTGGGAAAATATGGAGAGCTCCCACGAAGTGGCTTGCAATTATATTGCACGTCACCACAGACAAGTAGATAAATAACACTCTTTCAAATTGTAATGAATCAGCCACAGACATTGATTGGAACGAGTGTTTCATAAATGTAATTGCTTCTTTGATTCTGATCATTGATCTGAATCTAAACAATTGTGAAAAAAATGTGTAATATCAGGGTCTGAAAATGTATTTCATCTAGCTTGATTCCCACATCAGTGTACAATATCACAGTACTGATTGATTTAAATAGCTTAACACATTCAAAGGAAAGGAAGTTATACCTTCTGGGAATGTTTGTATAGAAACAAGCAATGCCCACTGTCTAATTTCCTTTTGAGTTAATTCTCACAATGGATGAATGAAAAACTGTAATTTCATAGCGTTCAATGTGACTTAAAAAGTCATTAGAGAAAGAGAGGGGGGGTGTTCACCAACCTCCATGACATGCCCTACATTTCTTATACGGAAGTTCTGTCTGGAGGCAGCCAGCCGACAAATACATCACCGACCAGTCTGAGAAGACATTAGCGCACAATGATATTTGTAATGCGACACTTTTGGGAGAGATATTTCTCATTTTGTGACAGAGCGAGGAAGGATAGATATGGTAAACAGTGGCTCCTGAGGATAATTTGACCTCAGAAAAGCAAGGCCATTTATTTTCCTCAGCTTAATGATACAAATAGGGTTGTATTTTATGAAGATTTTTTGCTGCAACCAGGCATCTGTGTGGATTTCCTCCAGTAGCAATATTAGGAGCACATGGGGAAATAATCCATAGCTAAACAACTTCAAATGTTAGCTTTACATTAAGTGTCAGAACTTCCAATCCAAATGCCATACCAAGATAAATACAAGCTGTCATGCATTGAGCTGCTTTTGGCAGAAAGTAAGAACAAAATAGACCGCATTGCACGTTTCATGCTTATTGGGATTTTACTTCAAGATGTGATTAAAGCCACGTCGAGCATGTAATTGATGTTTGATGAGTAATAAAAACAAATGTTTTCTGTCTAAAACTTAATTATATTCACCAAACTAGTAATTTACACACAATGCCAAACCGTAATGTAGAAATTAATTACATCAATGCTTACATTTGTTTTTTGATTTTCATACTCTTTGCCCTTAGAATGCCCTAACATCTTGACAAATCTGGATTTAAAGAAAGCTTACCTCTTTGTTATGGGTTTGTTTAGGTGTGCTCTACTCATGTTAGCTCCAACAACCCATGAAGTTTGTATCTACCCCTCTTTGGTGGACTTTCAAGCACTGATCTTACCCTTAAACATATCCCTATCAGAAGGATTAAATGGAATTCCCCTATACCTTATCTCTAAGCTCCTGGAGCCTCTTAAATCCATTCAAATCCTGCATTGGAATCTCATTTTCTGTTAGATGTTTCTTAGATTCTGTAAGTAATGGCACTCCTCTGCCAGACATGTGGTGTTTGATTACTAAACTGTAATCAAAGGCCAGAATAGGGTGAGCATTCATTGTGTCAGAATCTAAATGCAAGTGTATTAAAGTGTCATGACTGCAAGTAAATCCACGTGTGTTCAGAGTGTTCATTTGTCAGTAGCAAAATGATGAAGTTCACTGCACCCATAATGGATTTAGAAAACCTTATCAAGTATGTTCTTTAAAGAACGGTACAGCCTGAGGCTTTTTCTGCACTTTCAGTAAGAAGACCCCCTAAGGCAAGGCAAGGCAGGCAAGGGATTCTTCTTCTCTTTCTTACAGGTGAGAGTGCACCTTTACAGTGACTCAGCATATCCAGAAAGCCCAATTATTCAAGATGCTGCGGATTAACTTTGCCGTTCCGTCAGTGTCCTATATCAAACACAATTTTGACACAGCCCATCTTTGTCAACAAGCAAAGCGACTTAGCACATTTATCTCCCTTGTGACAAAGACTTGGATCTGTGCCCCAAAAGTAAATCATTTCCCAAACAACATCTTCAAATAAAGAGGAAAAGCCTTTCATTTGTTTCCTGCCTGGAGATGCTTATTAATCAAGCACAATATGAATTTGATTCTTTGTATATGTGTTTGTATAATCCTAACGAGTTATGCAAATAAAATAAAGTTTGAATTAATTTTAATGAGTGCGTAACAAAAGGACCAGAGCTAATTAACTAAATTCCTTCTCTTTGAAAAATGGGTAACACTGACCCCCCGTTGAATATAAAACAAAGCCAAGGACATTAGAATATTCATTATGAAACATATTTATGTAACACTGCGAGGTTTATGTGACCATGTGTCTCATGGGAGGAGGAGGCGCATTTGAAGGTGGAAATATAAAGTTTAAGCTTCAAAGCACAATAAGGTATATTGTATTAATTCATTCTGCTGCCTGCAGGGACTAGAGGAAGCGTAGAGGCATTATGTGCTAATATTTGCTCCATCTCTGCCTCAGTTTCTGTCCCCAGTAATTTCCATTTTGAAGTGTAGGTGCTGCTGTAAAAATGTTCCCTCTGCAAAAAACAAAAATAGATGAACATGGGGAAATACATTTAGTTAAGTCAAGATTTTTTCTTATTTTACAACAAAGTATTTGTTTCTTGTATCCTCTAGCACCATAATGATGCCAGATGCTACAATGGCTTAAGAAGATGTATAGTACCAGAGTACTATACCATCAGGTATCGTCATTAAGGGACACAACAGGATAGGGTTTCCAATAACGAATGCAAGGACACGGACAAGAGGAAACCATTAACACTGTGAAGAAGAATCATACAATAAAGGTGAGGCCAGTGTCATGTTGTTAATAGCTACCATTATCCATCAACGAGCAAATGAGCCATCAACATTTACTGCTAGCTCTCAATCACACAAATCAGCCCTGATTGCTGTGCCACTGTGGAACAAGCTCCGTGCCACGTTTAGATCTCCTCTAATGCCAGGTACTATTTATTTAATCCCCCTGTCTGCCATTTGCACTTTAACCATTGTGGAGCTAGTCTCAACAATCGCTGGAAGTTGCATCCCATCTCAACTAGCATGTCAGGGACATTCAGTATGGAGTATTGGAGAAATGGCTTTGCACAAATAATTTCGAAACATAAACCAACCAGACTAGGAAAAGAAAGATGTCTGAAAAAAGATTGTTGTGGTGCTGATGCATTACGTATTGTTAGAAGTAAGCAACTGATTGCAGTCAAAGCTGCCACAGTCTCTCAAAGCATGAACTCTTGTAACTTGAAAATTATAAAAATATTGTTTATTGTGAGTTGGGTAAGCAGAGTAGATAGTAGCCTACTTGTAGTAGCAGGTCTACTTGGTGAAATAGATAGATAGATAGATAGATAGATAGATAGATAGATAGATAGATAGGGAAATCAAGGTGCTACAGCAGCAAAATATCAGACACACAGCACACATACAGAATATATATGAAATAATAAATATTATAAATTACAAGAACAAATGTTAAAAAAATTAAGATAAAAAATACAGAGTAGAGAATGTACAAATACATATACTGTACAAGTTGGGAAGAGAAATGTACAACTACTTAAATAGTATTAATAAAAATGTAAGTAAAACCTATGACTGTGCAAGTTGCACTTAGTGCAATTACTGTAGCTGGTGAGCTAAGGGCTAACACGCAAATTGCGGAACATGCTGGTGCTAGTCAAGTCACGATAACTCCCACAGCTTCTTTATTTTTTCTCTGTACTGGGCTGTTTACTCCCCTCTGGCATGTTGTTCTCAGTATTGCAAATAATTCCTCTCAATGAGGAGGTTGTTTTAAGAGGGAGGGGAAAGCTCTGTGAGCTAGCTTGCTTGCTAAATGCCTGCTGACTAGATTTGTAAGCTAATTAGCATAATCACTAATGGGGCAATAAATTCAGTTTATTCAAGAGACGTATTTATATCGTCAACAATTCACATAACTGTGTGCAAACAGTTCAATTTTTTTTTTAAGCATTTAATACTCAGAAAGTAGGTAAAATCCACAGAGCAGCACAGGTAGTAATCTACAATAGCTTCCTCCATTTTGGACTCTTCAGCTCTCTTTTTCCCTCAAAGGTCAGCACTGTCAAGACAGTTTTGTCAGTGGTGTAAATTTGTGGACCATTGAAATAAACGTATTATGCTGCAAAATTTGAATGCAGTCAAATTTAGGATTCTTGTTCCACTGGCAGATGTAGACATTTGGAAATGATTTGGCTTATTTGTTGCATGTTCAAATTGGAAAGCTCTGAAGATGGACAAAATCATTTTCAGTGCCAATTATTGTATGTGCCTTGTGTGATGACCTGGCTCAGGTGGTCATAACAAAGAGGGAGACAACACCATGTTAAATGTTTAAACAATACTTTATTAAACCAAATTGAACCAAATTAAGCTCAATTAACTATATACAGAATGGGATGTGGAAATCAGTAGCATCAGTGAAATAGGTAAGTTTGTGTGTTGGTGTTGTAAAGTGTAAACTCAGCAAAAAGCAAACCTAGGACAACATAACCAAACAAACCAAACGTTGGTGTGCCCGTGAGGACAGCCAGAGCAGAGAGGAGAGACAGATAATTATTTCATTCCAATAATTCATCATATAATTCATCTTTTTAAATTAACATTGTTCTGATAGTTGCCAGTACAATCCAATACAGCCATATTTGTTGTTTCTTAGAGCGAAACAAATTAGTCATAGCTGCTCAAGTACCCGGAGGATCTCCAATATGGCTTCCAGAGGGGGCATTGTATTAGCCAACCTGAAGCCCCTACACAGTCAACTATGGCCTGCTGCTCCTCTGGCCTACCCCCAGCCAAACCAGATTTTTTTTGTCGGTCTGACCTGGAAATGGCTTGTCATTACTTACATTATTTGTTTTAATCTTTGGATCACACCTCATCTTAACGAATTGTTCTATGCACTTCACAGTTCTGAATTAATCAAAGACAACAAATGCCTGAGAAGTTTTCTTCTGTTCTTTTCAAATCAGGAATTTCAGAGCTGATGCTCCTCATTCATGTTCTGGATATAGAGGTGTACCTCATCAATATAATTATAATAATTTATTGATCCACAGTGGGGAAATTATAATTTACACTCTGCTTTGTTAGAAATCACTACACACAGGCCTGACATACACACACACATGCTCAGGACCTATTCATGCACAAATGGAGAGATGTCAGAGTGAGTGGGCTGCCAGTGTTGGACCAGCACCCTGAGTGATTGCGGGGCGTGCCTTGCTCAAGAGCACCTTGGCAGTGCCCAGGAGGTGAACTGGCATCTCTCCAGCTACCAATCCACACTCTGTAATTTGGTAGTACAAGGACATGAACCAGCGACCCTCTGGTTCCCAACCCAACTCCCTACGGACTGAGCTACTGCCACCCCTAAGTGTTAGAAACTTTGAAACCTGCTGTGTTCTTGACTCTATTTCGGTAATCACTCAACAGATAATAAATATAAGAAACATATCATGCTGTTCCTAATGTATGGGATTTTGCAAGCACGAAACTGAAAGTAAATTTTACATACACTTAAACTACCTCATGCAACAGGGATTTATTCAGTTAAATGTTTGATATTAAAGACATACATTTCAAAAGAATGACCCAACAACATACTTAGAATGAAAATGAATTCAACATGTAATAAGTAATGGGCTTTACAAGAGAGAGATGATTGGATTTTGAAATCTAGTATTTGGTAAGCTTTGTTTGCCCTTTCAATACGCAGAGGAGCTTGCCGATCTCAATACTTCCCCCACCATCTGTCTCTCCTCTGATTCGTTGGGCTAAGAAAACCAGAGATGTTCTTCTCAGTCTCATGCTGGAGCAGTTCAAGTCCCTGTTGCCAGAGATTTCCATATGCATTTCATATCAAAGTGCAGATTGTTTATGAGCCAGTGTTTTACATCAAAACAACAGCATGGCCCTCTGGGTATACTGGATTGAATGTACACCTCAGAGTTCTTAATGATGATTAGAGAACCTGTATATCCTATACTATAATATTTAACTGATAGTATTGTCCAGAGTAATTGCTGTACTGCACCTTCCAAGTTTATTTTTTGTAACGTGTGCTCAGTGAATGGAATCTGGATGAACTCTAGAGATCTAGGGAATATAAAAATAGATGTAGTTGTGCATTTTCTGTAGGAATTAGTACATCAACAACATTTAAAGACAAATGAATCCATATAATTATGTTATTTATACAGCATGTGACCAATATTGGTCCATATTTAGCCTAATTCAGGGTCTCAGATCAAACCTTACCACCAAATACATCAGCTTCTACACATAATTCATCCAAAATACTTACATATTTAAAATATTTATACGTTGGAAGGCTGGAACCCACACATCAGTTAACATATCATTGAATATAATTTGATATTAATATTACCAATCATGTTTGTAAGTTGGTACAGGAAAGAAATATATTATGATCATTTCACTCCATTCCACTATTTGAAATGTACTTTAAATTTTAAATGTAGATTAACAATAACATTTAAGAAATGAAAGATAATACAAAGACAAGTAACCAAATGTATTTAATGACAAGCAATCATCAACATGAATAGCTAAATAAAGATTTAGGAATTAAATACATTTTCCAAAGCTTGATGTAAAGGTAAAAGGGTGCATATTATGTCATAGCTTTGTTGGAATCCATATCGTGTTTAACATTTATCTAGGAATTACACACTTCTTTACATAATCTTTTCCTAACGTAACCTAAATGCTTTTGTCACTTAAACCTTACCTCGTGCACGACTCACGATGCAAATCTTGGTCGTAGCTCTCAAAGTCCGCTGCTATTGAGAGCTACAAAACATGAGGCGCCTCCTTGACTGAAAATAATGTTGCATGTAAACAAAATCCAGGCAGCAATTACATTTCTAATGAAAACATAACTGGGAAAACAAATTATTACTATATAAACATAATTGGAAACAGGGTTGCTATGTTACTTCCATTTACTAGGTAAGTGGAAGTAACATTGGTTCCATACATTAGTGTTATACAACTGAAAAAATAGAGGTGTCTGGCTTTGAGGCAGACAGGGAAAATGGCAGCATTACATAACACTTTCATAATGGCTAAAATGACATTGTTTATCGTTAGGTAAAAGTAAAAGCTTTGGAACAGGAAAGTGGGATAGGGTTAAGACATACTGTGCATCTACACCGCATGATAGGCTGGACCCATATATTTAATTTGGCCATCTGTCCAATGTTCCAAAGCCTGGCTGTACATTCACATCCTATCTCCATAGCTCTCCACATAGTATTTCAGACTAAATATACACATACGATCTTAAGAAATCATTTATTTAAAAATAAAAAATAAAAACTGCTATGTGACCTTTTGTAAAATGTAGCTGTTATGTATTCCCGTAACTATTTTACTTTAGTGATGCACTACAATCCCTCCATTGCCCGGAGACCTCCACTGGCTTCCTGCATTTCACAGAATCCCCTACAAAGCCAAGCTCGTCACCCACAAGGCACTGCATGCCTCCACTCCTGACTAAATCTTAGAACTCATCTCTCACAGCTGCCCCTCATGCTCTCTCCATCCATCTAGCCCTGGACCTTTGGATATTCCTGACACTAGACTCTTTGCATCCACGCTGCCTCCCACAGTCAGAGCCACAAGCAATATTGGTTCTTGAAGACTTGCAGTCTTGCAGAAGGAATTGACATGTGATGGAATTGTTTGTGTTTTCTTGGTGCAGTGCTATTTAGATAGCTCTGTATAGCTTTTAGGTACTGAGAAAATATGAGATATATTTGTAAATGCATGTATGCACATGCAAGTGCACATATGGCCGAAATAACTTTTTTCCCTTATAGATTTTTCCAAGACTTTCCAAGTTTGGCTTAAAAGATCAAAGCTGGTGTCAGTCTATATGTTTACTATTTCAAAGAAAACCAATGAAAAGACCAAAACCATCAATGTGTTAGTCGGTCTCAGTACTTTTCGACTTCCCTATGTGGACTGCGGCAGGCCTAAGCCTATTGGCTCGTCGTGAAGATCTATATGTATTTTTTTTTTTAACGGGCCACAAATAAATAATTTCATTTTTGTTTCTGCTTAACATATTTGATAATGTAGTTCTTAGCAAACCTCACTCAGGAGTGCTCTATGACAATACTGTCAGCTTAATTTTTTTTAGCTTTGGGTACAAATTGAAACATTTACTAGTAGGATCAATTCATGGTTGGCTTTGTCCTTAAATGGTAACTGACAACAACAAAAATGTAGAATATCACAATCATCATCCTTCAAATATTTATATTTTGTGTTGTAGAACAATATGTCACATTGATAGTCTTTGTCGAATTAGCCATAATAACTGATGGTAAAAAGTAATTTAATAAGTTTTTTATAAGAGAAACTGTTGTGAGTACCATGTTTTATATTATTTATGGATGGCTGTAAGAGTTTAAAAGTCAAATCAATGTATGATAGATAGGGAAATTAAAAGTGATAGTGTATGAATGATCACCTGACCACCAGATACATAAGCAACGCATTCTCATGATGTATGATATCGTACGAAAATGTATGCTCACCAAAACGTAAGAGATCCTACAAAATTAGGAGACCGCCGGCTGGCTACGAGCTCCATGACGCCAAGCGGCAATTGCTAGCTGTTTGACCCGCGACAGAGCTTCATGAAGCCGGCTACAGACCTCCGTTGTATCAGCAGTAGTTGGTGGTTCAGTTACCCAAATATAGGGGACTTTGAAAATAGGTGACTTAGAGCTGCCGGTCTCTTCGTCGGACATTATGGTTTAATTTAGTCCACAAAATATGAGCGTTTTTGCCGCGACGAACGTTAAGATTAGGCACCAAAACGACTAGTTAAGATTAGGAAAAAGGTCGTAGTTTGGATAAAAACACTCCCAAGGAAGACGCATTTACTGCGTGAAAGGCTTTAGTTTTCCCCGGGAAGCGAATTCCGCTCTCTGGCTTGAAAGTCCTGTATGTTAACGCCCACCCATCCACCCATCCACCCCGACCTCCTGCCTTCACGGCCAGCTGCATTCTTATGCAGCGGCTGTGAATGCAGTGAATACAGCAAAATAATCACAGTGCTTAACTTTTCCGTATATTTTTAATTATGTTTGGGTTTGCTCTATGACAATACTGTCAGAATTGTAAGGTCGCACCAATATTCATTGTACGTTGTAAAGAAAAAAGATAAAGAAGCTCAGTGTTGTCCTCACTCTGTCATATCTGATGGATCTGTGGCTGTGTAGAAAGTTTTGCCCTAGTTTTAAAGTGAGGAGGTCCGGGGGTGAGGAGGAAAGGTTTGCCTCAGGCGTCTGCAGCTGTGTGATGGTCTGTTATTGGGAGTTTTTCCCTACCCACTGGGACAAAAACAACTCTCTGGTCAGTCTCAATCTCTGACCTACCTGGATGGGAGAAATCTGCTCAAAACCTTCTTTCTTTCTTTTTTTAAATTCATATGCTGGACATACACCAGATCTGAAATTTCTCATTCCAGAATCCCTCCATGCTTAATTGGTTTCTGTCTTGTTTTTATGTCTAGCAGACTAGCAATTAATATCTCTTGCTCTCCATCCAGCATGACTCGGGGATGATATTTATTGGAAGATCGATGCTTGTTTTCCTTCAGTATTGGTCCAATTTCCTTTTGAGTCACGGAGGTACACAAACCGATACGGACGGGAATTAAACCTGTTGTTCTCACACATTATTGTCTGCTAAAATGGCAGCCTTATGTTTTGAATAAACACTCATCCCAACGTCTGCTAAAGTTGTACACATGTTCATGTCACGGCAATTGCCTTGACACATACTGTGTTTGGTAGGGATGTTGTGCCAGATGGATTTCTAGTCACAATGGTGTTATAAAGTTTGTGTCAGTGTTTTTTGTTGTTGTTGTTGTTGCCGGTATAAGAAATCTTTGCTACCTCACAATGGGCTTTGACACACAATGTACCAAAATATATTACATCTGTTTTCTGTGAAAACATTGCTCGGAGCAATCATTGTATTTGCTTGAGTTTTATTCTTCTTCTTTTTTTTTTAAAAGAGTATAGGTTGTCACAGCCATGACACTTTTCTAAGGCTAAGGAACAGTCCCCGTTTTTGATCACTCTACTGTCGTAAACATTTGAAAAATAAGAAATGTAACAATCACACATCTCCATTATTAAATATAGCGTTGTCCATTTGTAGTGCTCTCATGTGGATAATTTATTATTTGAAACTGAACATCCACTTGACATCCGTGCACAGTGTTTAAGGCGGCGTTTAAGTGCTCTGCTTGTGAACACTCCGAAACATGTAGTGGGTGTTGTGACACTTTCATTTAACTACACAACAACAACATGTTTTAACGCTGTTCACCCACCCTTAATATTTAGAAAATGAAATAACTGCACGTCGTATACTAAGCAGTACATATCCAGTTTATTCCTTTCATATTTCTTTATATTTCAATAAAAACAACCAGGGAGACAGGTTTCTATGGGATCCATAATGAATGCAAACTCACTCAGCAAACTGTAAGGAAATGTAATGTACCTTGACCAGTTCTTTGAAAGCTTATGTAATTGTTAAATATGTAAGATGCATATCCTCCTAACATAAGGTCGTGTCACTGAACTGACATACATCTAGTTTAAAGCTTATTGCCCCTTATTGCCTAGGCGCTGCTAGTCCGACTGTGCTGTTGCTGTGACAGTGCTTGCTTTGCAGTCTGCTCTAGCATCTGCCATCATATTTGATGGCACATCAGAGGACACAGTAAACATTGACAGAAACATCTATCTTCCTGGCAACCTGTTTTTTTTATGGATTTATCCCAGTTCAGATGCTTGCTGTCATAAATATAACAGTGCAGTGATCATTAGCAGCTGTGTCAGGTGAGGATGCCACGAAAGAATTGAGGTGCATTTTGAATTCTGATTGCTTTGTCCACTCCAGCAAATAGAGCCCATTAGTTGAAATTAACTCCCACTCTGATTATGATGACAATTTAGCAATAGATTAGCAATATAAATACTTGAAACACAATTACCTGGAGCCTTTCCGAATGTTCCTCCTTAACCCCTAGTTGGCCTTCATATCAACTGTGCAGTTATTTCATGATTCATCTCACCTTTAAACAGCCTCACAGCAATATGTATCTATTTACTTAAACTCTAGTCTATATCCACGACGATCCACTTCCAGGATTGTTCCGTTGCTAGAAATTCTGCCAGATGTCACTCTTTACGGCCGGATGTCCGTCACCTCTCCTTCTCTTTGTGTGGGAATTCTAAACTCCGGTGGATTTATGAGGACTACGGTTAACTGCTCCTCAGATCTCTGCAGGGTAAATCCAGACAGCTAGCTAGACTATCTGTCCGATCTGAGTTTTCTGTTGCACGACTAAAACAACCTTTGAACGTACATGTTCCACCAAGACAAGTTCCTTCCCGAGGCTATTTTGCAACGGCACCGGGGCTCCGTCCAGCGCCGCCCAAGACGATTGTGATTGGTTTAAAGAAATGCCAATAAACCAGAGCATGTTTTTGTGCTGTGTGGACTAGCCAGACCTTCCTCCGCAGCTCTTTGGAGGAAGGTCTGGCAATGCAAGACTACTTAAACTCTGAGGCTCAGCAGGTGACTAGTTTATTCTGATATTCTTCACAAAACCTTTCTTTGAACAGAAATGTGTCATCACACAGTTAAACAATGCATAATATATCACACATTTTAATATGCACATGAAAGAAATTAACACTTCAATAACAAACACCAGAAATCTGCATATTAAACACCTTAACACATTCACTGTATAACTTACCATTGATATAAACTTTAAAGGGGGCTGTAGACAACATTCACAACATTAATATGGCAGTGAACTAATGATTGCTATGTAAAGATATAGTGGAGTAATGGCGAGTGAAACTACGTTGTCTCTGCAGTTTGTTTAAGTCTCAGTGAGTCACGGCAATGCCGGTTATGCGATTGCAAGTGTCATTACACTTTTTTAAACTCCACGCAGACACCGTTCCCTGCAATATAATATTAATGGCGAGCCGAAAGCGGTCGCCGTGCAGTGACACTTCCTCTGACAGGCACACCAGTGTTCTCTATGCCCTGGTGACTGACTGACAGGCTGGAGATTGTAAGGCAAGGAAACTTTATTTCTACAGCACATTTCAGCAACAAGGCAATTCAAAGTGCTTCACATAACACATTAAAGAGCAGTTTAACTAGAGATAAAACTGTTTAAAATAGAAGAAGTTACAAATACAAGAATAAAAGTTACAGTGCAGTGTAAGAAATTAATAATTATTTTATTTAACAGGTTGTAGGGACGGGTTTGGGAGGAGTTATTTTATGTGGAGTGTAAAGTCTTCTAAATAAATAAAATGTTGAAAGGAAATAGTATAAATAGGTTTGAAATTATTTCTACAACTGAAATTATTTTTTGTCATTACAGAGGGAAAGTACCGAAAAAAAGGTACCATTGGGTATCGGAACCGAATTCAAGGTACCAAAAAAATGTGTACGGTAACCAACCCTAGCAAATAATCATACTAGGGTAATTGGGGAATCATTCAATCCCAATTTGGCTCACTACTTTATCCAAATTGGCTATCAAGGCAAGCAAAGAACATCAGTGGATAGGGTGTACTAGCAAATCAAGATAGGCTGCTAGGGCAGGAAGATAACGTGAGCTAAGTGGGTAAAGCAACCCTAGTAGGGTACAAAGCTCACATATAACAATTGCAGGGTTAAGCTACCGGCTTTCCACCATCAGCTGACAGCTTGGTACTAGAAAGCTTGCTTAATGCAGTGTCTTAAACTGTCTCTTCTGTTTGATAAATTGGAACAGGAAAAGATTTCACAATAAAATCCTTTTTTTTTTTTACAGAAGGTGCTTTGCTTCTTAGGATTAGTAATGTACGAGAAAATTTGAAAGCATACCTCGATTTATTGCATAAATACACAATTGGTTGGCAGTTTGATCCCTGGGTCCTTCTGTCTGCATGTTGAAGTGTCCTTGAGCAAGACACTGAACTGAACTTGCTCCCGATAAGCAGGCCATTGCCTTGCATGGCGACTCTACCACCGTAGTTTATGAATGTGTGTGTGAACGAGAGGCGGATCGTAAAGTGCTTTGTCCGGTAAGGTAGAAAGGTGCTACATAAATGCAGTCATTTACCTATTGTGAAATGAACATGTCATTCAGCTTTTATTTAGGCTTTAATTTCGTACTTTCTAATTGCATTGTAGTCAGACATTCTCATAAAGTCTTCTTTTTGCACAAGTTAAGTCACTTCAGGCTTTGCTTGAATTGAAGCAACATTTGGAATAATTATGCAAACTAACTGCTTCCTACCTCACCACTGTACAATACGACTGTTTTCCTATCTTTTTCTGGACAGCCTGGAGTCATGACATATGTTGCACCAGAGTCCCAAAACACAAAAAAGGCCAAAGATGAAGGATATAACAAATTTTATTTGCAAACCATGAAACCTTACAGATGTATTAGAGGATTTAATGTGCTCAGTCTAAAGGTCTTAAAGTCAAACTCAGAACACACCCACATGCCAGTGCACAGTATGTGTCAGTGTGTACACACAACGCTCAAACACCCTAATGGAACAGACACCCCGAGGATGTACTGTATGTGGGTGTGCATACTGTACAGTGTCCGTATGTGTGGGAATATATGTATGTGTGTGTCTGTTAGCAGGAACTAAATGGGTTTTGCCTCCATTGGCCCACATCCGTGACTATGACAAAGCATTGGTCTTTTCCCGAGGGGTATTACAAACCACAACGACATCAGGGATGGACACCCGAGTGTGCTCAGTGTTTATTGAGTGAACTGACTTTGTTACCAATTTCTGTTCTGAGGTGAATATTCTATTGAATATATGCGGTGTCTAAGATCTGGATGATAACTCGACTTAAAAAAAAAAACAGCACTATATAGTCAGTGTTGTCTCTTCCTGCCCCGCTTAAAAACACAGCGTTTAAATCAGTAACACAATTGCTGTGACATTCAAGATAAATTCCATACACATCTTCACACACACACACACACACACACACACACACAGATTCATACAAAAAACATGAACACACAAAAATGCACAAACACCCACAAACATACACCAAGATAAAAGATAATGGGTTTCTGCCTCAGTGGATTTAGGTCAAAGGGTTACCTGGCACCTCTGGAAAACTGTATATAATATGATATAATGACTTTATTCAGGATACAAAGGAAGGTACATAGTAGGCTACAGTAAAAAGAATAAATATATATATATATATATATATATATATATATATATATATATAGCAATAAATATACTGTATTGTACAATTCATAATAAATTATATAAAAAGCTCAGCCAACTTCACCAGCATACAAATATTAGTGCCAATGTCTCCACAGTCTAGCTGTGAAGCCGACACAGTTAAAGGGTAACTACCGTTTTTTTCCATCTAGACCCTATTTTCCTATGTTTTTGTGTTTAAGTGACTGATGGGAAAAACAATCTTTGAAATCGGTCCAGTATTAAGCACGATCGCTGCAGTCGTCAGCGGCGAAACAAGCTACAATGTAAGTTAATAGGGCAATAGACCTTTTTCACTGAAGACATGTTGACATGTCATAGTAGGAAAAGCACAGGTGTATTCAAACCCATTAATGATGGCTGCATTCCACTTAGGAGAGGCCCTGGTATTGTGCATGCTGACTCACTGAAATAGCTTACTGGGACACTTGATGGAATTGAGCCATCGTTAAGGTTATCAATTTCAGCTGTGCTTTTCCTACTATGACAAGTCAAAATGTCTGCTGTGAAAAAGGTCCATTGTCCAGCTTGTATTTACCTTCACAAAAGTGCTCGTTTTGCCGCTGACAGGCTCAGATTATTATTCTAAGTGTCTGACAACAATATGGAAAGGATTTCTAAGAGGTCGACCTTTCTGTTAAAAAGTAAAGATCCTTTTTTTTTTAAATATAAAAACATCCGCAAAATTGCGTTCGCTAAACCCACCAGACTCCATGTAAATAAATAGTCATTTTTGCATCGTAAAATACACTTCAAAACAACATAAAACTATGAAAAACTGTTTTGGATCGTCTTCCCACTTTTCCAACCATCACAACTCATGTTTTGGTTGACATAAACACATAGTTTACTGATTTACATGAGAAAATAATAAGCTCTATACACGCTAAAAGTATTGCTTTTCAACCCGGTCTCACGCTAGTTCGTGAAATGGTCGCGTTATTTTTGATTTATTCATTCGTGTACAGGTCCCAATTTTCTCGTTTATTTCGTGTATAGGTCCCGATTTTCTCGTTTATTTCGTGTATAGGTCCCGATTTTCGAACGTGACCATTTCACGAACTGCCGTGACACTGGGCTGCTCTGGGGGACGCAACAACGGGGAAATTAATCGCCACAACGGGGAAATTAAACGCCATACGCCGGCGACAACAACGGGACGGTTATGATTAGAAAAAGAGTAACGGGGAAAGGTTCTAGTTAGGAAAATAACAACAAGGAATGGAACCGTCACACGCAGGAGACGCCGTCAACAACGGGACAGTCGTGGTTAGGAAGAGAATAACGCGGAAAGGAACTGCAACACGCAGGGCGTGGTCTACGGGGTGAAAATCCAGTGTTGTTTGACCCTTCCACCACCCCGGCCAACCTCCCTGCGCGGATTTTCGGCTTATCAATACTACTCGCTACTGTAATCGTTCTGTGATCACAAAATATGCTTCCCATTGAAATACATTATTTTAAAATTCGTGCTCACCACACGAAAATAACGACATTTTATTATTTATTTACATTCATTTTATTGTTATTAATACATACTGTGTGTATATTTTTATACTTATATTGTTTATATTCTTTTTATCCTTCTTATGTTTGTGAATGTGTGACATGCACCAACAACTCCATGACACATTCCTTGTATGTGCAAAAAACGTACTTGGCAATAAAGCCCATTCTGATTCTGACATTAACGTGTTCAGTACATAAGTCAATAGATTCAATAAAGTGACCATTTCACGAACTGCCATGAGACCGGGCTGTGCTTTTTTAAATGGAGTCTGGTGGGTTTAGCGCTAGTTAATTCAGAGCTGTTTCTGGTTAAACAGAAAGGTCTCAAAGAGGTTTTTAAAGGTCTATCTCTGAAGGGACCCTTTCCATAATGATGACACTTAGAATATTAATCTGAGCCTGTCAGTGGCAAAACGAACATGTTTGTGAAGGTAAATGCATGCTGGACAATTTCCCTATTAACTTACATTGTAGCTTTTTAGCTTTTAGCTTTGTAGCTGCCGACTGCAGCGATCTTGCTTAATAATGGACCAATGTCAAAGATTGTTGTTCCCATCAGTCACTTAGACATAAAAACACAAGTCAGAACCCAACACTGCAAATGGTTTTCTCTAATTCAATTTCAATTCAATTTTATTTATATAGCACGTTTAAAAACAACCTCAGTTGACCAAAGTGCTTAACATGCTCCAAAAGCAACGAAACAATAAACACAAACAAGGCACGATGTACAATACAAAATAACTGACAGTAGAAAAAGAATAAGGTCAATACTGTCAAGATATCGAAGCTCAACTTGAATTGAAAGCCAATGAATAATAGTGGGTCTTAAGCATGGACTTGAACGTTTCAATGGTCCGAGCTGTTCTTACATGAACAGGTAAACTATTCCAGAGGTTTGGAGCAGCCACTGAAAAGGCTCGGTCACCTTTGGTTCTTAACCTGGATCTGGGCACATCGAGGAGCATCTGATTGGACGACCTCAGTGCTCTGACTGGCGTGTGGACATGTAAGAGCTCTGATAAATAAGAAGGCGAAGACCCATTTAAGATCTTAAAAACAATTAATACAATTTTAAATTCAATCCTGAAACAAACAGGAAGCCAGTGGAGCGTGGCCAAAACCGGTGTAATATGATCACACTTTAAAAGTCGAGCTGCTGCGTTCTGGACTAACTGTAACCGACGAAGGGATGACTGATCCAATCCAACATACAGTGAGTTACAGTAGTCTAAACGGGACATAATAAATGCATGCATGACTCTTTCAAAGTCTTTACGTAGCAGGTAAGGCTTGACCTTAGCCAAAAGTCTCAGCTGGAAGAAGCTAGTTTTAACAACAGAACTAATCTGTTTGTCAAATTTAAAAGCACTGTCAAAAAATCACTCCCAGATTTCTGGTAAAAGGACGAATTTGGGAACCTAAAGTACCAAGAGTATCTACACAGGCACTGAAATGTTCAGCACGTCCAAACACAACAACTTCGGTCTTATTGTCATTAAGACAGAGAAAATTCTGATCCAACCATATTTTGAGATCACTCAAGCAGTTTAACAACGGCTGGATAGTTTCCTTCTCATTGTTTCTTACAGGCAAATAGATTTGTACATCATCTGCAAAACAATGGAAAGAAATGTTGTGTTTTTCTAAAATGGACCCTAAAGGCAGCATGTACAAAGAAAATAGCATGGGTCCCAAAATGGAACCTTGGGGGACCCCACAGGAAAGAGGGGCAGCAGATGAAGAGCAGTTACCTATATGGACAGCAAAACTCCTATCTTTCAAGTAGGATTCAAACCATTTTAAGGCAATGCCCGTAATGCCAACACTTTGTTTGAGTCGGGATAATAGGATAGAGTGGTTGACGGTGTCAAAGGCCGCAGTCAAATCTAAAAGCACTAAAACAGCGGCGTTTCCTGAGTCGACCGCTAAGAGAAGGTCGTTGTAGACTCTTAGGAGGGCAGTTTCAGTACTGTGGCGTGGCTTAAAACCAGACTGGAACTTCTCATGAATACTAAAATCATCTAAAAATGATTGAAGTTGATTAAAAACAACCTTCTCCAAGACTTTAGATAAAAAGGGTAGTTTAGAAATAGGTCTAAAGTTAGACAAAACTAACGGATCCAAATGTTTCTTTTTTAAAAGTGGTTGCGCAACAGCATGTTTAAAAGCAGCTGGAACACACCCTGAGCTAAGAGATGAGTTTACCAAGGATAAAATACTGGGCCCAACAGTGTTAAAAACATCTTTAAGTAAGCGTGCAGGGATACTATCCAGCAGGCAATTAGCCGGACGAAGCTGCGTGACTATGTCAGAGAGAAGGTGGAGTGAAACTGGCTCAAACTGCTGGAAGACAGCTGGGCATAAAGAGGTAACAGAGGGGTCACAGGTAAAAGCAGGGGATGAAAAGCTCAGGCCCGCAATTTTGTCTATGAAGTGTTTCAGGAAGTTTTCACACAACAATGTGGATGGCACAGCACAGTCAGTTTCCCAAGGGTTAATAAGTGAGTTAAACACGTTAAAAAGAACCTGAGGCCTCTGGGTGTTACTAGCAACCAGGTGAGATAAAAAATAAGTTTTAGCAGATTTAACTGCTCCCTGGTATTTATGTAATAAGTCTTTTAAAATTTGAAATGACAATTGTCGTCTTTCTGCTACTCTATCAATTGCTCTCTCAGTTTGCATAAATAACTCTTTAACAATCACAATGAGGCTTGGCCAAATATAATAAGCACATCCTGTAACTGAGCGACCAATAGTATCCTACAAATATGTTTTATTGATGTTATCTCATTGTTGTTTGCAATTTGTGTTCAGTTTCCAAGCAGCCATTAATGAATACCAAATGGAAGACGTCAGTTGAGATCCCGCCGCAGTGCCTTGTGTATTGTTTTCTTGTGTTGTAAGTAATGATGTTTGTCTTCAGTTCCCTGATGTCTTATTCTCGTCATATACAGTCATTCTTTACGGTGTTGTTCAGCTGTCACGTTGTATTAAGTATCCACCAAAACGCCAGCATGACCTTCGATTCCTACATGTTTCAAGTGTCTGTTTGTTCAGTTGTGTAAGCTCATACTGTTATTAACACATGCACCCATTGTTAATATAAACAGTTTTTGATTTGCTAATTATTTTACAGTGATCCCACTTTAGCGCTTCTGCTTATGATCTTTTTCATTAATAACATTTAAAAAATAGATTCAGTTAAGAGCCTGAATCCTAATATATATCGGTAAAAGTGAATGAATAAAGTAAATAAATGATACCATAAAAAATGATTAGCTGTATCTTAAATGTATACATATGATCACTTAAAGGTAATGTTATATAGACAGGGTAATAGCAACAATACCTAGGATACAATGCTACTTTTTCATTTATAATTGCACTTTTAATAATAAAAAAAAAATTGTAATTAGAGACAGCTCAAGAAGTAGGGACAGCACAGGAATACATATGTGTTTTTTATCCATCCATGGGTCAACTTATTTTTCATTATTATAGGATAAATATAGCACATAGGAGAGAGATAGTACAATTGACATTTTTTTTCATGCCAACAACATCCAAAAAAACAGTTTATGATGTTGATTCTCAGTTGGATCAATAGTACTGGCGGACATCTTTGTATTACAGTGAGTCAATTTATTGTTTTTAATATCAAAAAACATGTATAGCTGACTTTTAAACCCTCAATTCCCCTTTTAAGGCTCCCACTGATCTATATTTTTCTAAAGAAATTCAAAAGATAGTGTTAAGAAGTGTTAAAATATGTAATGCTATTCTAAGGTAATAATAGCAAATAAACCCTAGGTTATAATCCTGGTTTAATGTTTAACATAGTTTATTAAAATAAATAATTTTTCAAGGCAGTTTGGAGGGATTTTTTTGTTGTTAATTTTGTGACATTATGATGATGACACAACTACAACAACACAGGACAGGAACAGACCACAGATTACTTTTTTTTCTCCTCACATTATATTTCCATTTATTCTTTCTCAGCCTCTTGTATCTGCTTGTTTAAAAGAGTCCTGTTGTATTTCAATCGGTAAAGAAGGAAGCCATATACTGTAAAAAAAAAGACCATATTGATACCATCACGATGAATGCTAGTTGAAGCATTATGATTTTGCTGTAGGCAAGAGTTGTGAACCAAAATCAAAATGGTTAATGATAATCAGAAGAGCCTTGTTCCCCTAACTCTTAAATTAATGAGAGACCGCATCATCTGAAAAGCACAGCCGTGCTTTTTTTTTTCTCCGTCTCAGTGTTGCTGTCCGTGTTGTAGTAATTATCACTCTACCGTGTTCATAATGTAATCTGGGGCAAAAAATATATGAGGCAGACATATGGCATCGCAACCTTGATCTCTCACCCTGGAACCCACCTCCATCACCCAATTGTATAACATGTGCGAGTTATAAAAACGATGAGTCTTGCAGCCCTTCTGGTGGCTTTGGCTCGTGAAAACGGGGCTTTGAGAGGGGAGGGTTGGCCTGTCAGAGTACCAACCCACTCCATGAATCAGACAAGGTGGTGGGAACGGAGAGAATGAGAGAAAGAGAAGTGGAATGTAATTGATGGTGTAAAAACGTATGATGGGGTGAGCATAAACGGGGCAGAGAGAAAACGTCACTGTCATGGATCACAAGTGGAGGAAATTAAGTCGTAACACTGCCAGAGACTTCCATTAGCATACAGTTCCATACATGGGTTGAAAAACTCCTGTTTAATGCAGTGCATTGCTGTTGTCCACCCAAGACCTTGTTAAAATGCTGATTTTTATATTTACATTTCAGCAAATGTCATGCTTCTCTGGGCTTTGAGATAAAAATTTGTCTTTTCCGGTATCAGACAGCCATTCAAAATCCATTGGATAAACTCAAAAACGCATGATTGTCAAACAGATAGCAAAGGCTTCTTTCTCTTGGATGGTTTTTACTGCATAGCAGCACAATGCAGCACTGTGTGAACAAAGTCTGCACAGACTTCACTCCACACTCACCGTTGTCTTTCACTAATTCATTTGGTGTAAAACAATATTCCTTCGGTAATTTTCAATTATAGTGACTGACAAAAACATTATTGTTGCTGAGATGAATGTAAGAAACAAAAATGACCCTCTCTGTGTTGTGCTGTGTGTTCTATCAGACTCTACCAAATCAGATCTAAGAGGAAGTCACATGCAATGATGCCACTGTATCGATTTTAATTATCCCATTACTGAGCCTGGAGGTCTTATAAAAACAGATAAGCTGAAGACCTCCAACTAATTACATACGGAGCGGCATTGTGCATTTATTTTGCTGTTGATTAAAGTTGCTTCGATTTATGTTAAATAACAGTGTGATTCAAATGCAAAACATATTGGCTTTGACAGAAAGGATGAGTGGGGAGAGAGAGCTCCAGATACAGAGAGTGAGAGAGAAAAAGAGAGAGAGATGGTAGGTCCACACTGAGCATTCATTTAAAAACCTCAAATGTGGGCTCTGTTTTGGCCATTTTGAAAAATTAGGCCAATGCAAAAGTGCCAAAAAAAAAAAACATCAGTTCATCTAGCGGTCACTTGTGGGGGGTGAATTTGTTTATAACTCAGCCATTGAATTGTATTCAGTCTTAAAGTTGTGCATAGTTCGGCCTGTTCTCATGAACCATACGCTCAAAAAGCTACGAAAAGTTAAGCACTATAATTTGTAAGTATTCAACGTTTTCTTTCCGCTGACAGCGCTACATTGACTGTTGATGTATAAGAAAGGTTGGGGTGGATAGGTGGGCGTTAAAGCACAGGACTTTCCTCCCAGGGAGCGGAGTTTGAAAATGTGTGTTCCTTGGGCGTGTTTTAATCCAAACCACAATCTTTTTCCTAGACTAAACTAGTCGTTTTGGTGCCTAAAATTGACTTGTGTCGCCGCATAACACTCACGTTTTGTGGCCTAAACTTAACCGTAATGTCTGCCGAAATGGCCCTGCAGCTCGCGGTGCTCTGTACCCGGCTCACAGTCACCTATTTTTGGGTAACTGAACCACAAACTATCGCTGATACAACAGAGCACCATTGGGGGCACCATGCGGAGCACCGTAGCCAGTGTTGCAGAGCTCTGTAGCAGCTAAACAAATCTACTAACTGACGCTGATACAGCCGAGCTGTGATAGAGGTTCTGTAGCCTGCGTCAAAAAGCTCTGTAGCGGCTTAAAACATCTAGCAACAACAGCCACTGTAGCCGGCGTCACGTGACCAGCCGGCGGTCTGCTAGTTCCATAGGATATCAAAGGTTTTGGTGTGCATCTATTTTGTACGATATCATACATACGAACCCGTTTATGAGAATGCGTTGCAAAATTACGGGTGCGTCGCTTTAGGTGACAGGTGGGTGTCATACAGCCCGCATCAGCTTTATACACGCTCCACCTGGATAGAAGCCGGGAGTTAGGCAACGTCAGGCACTGCCAAGATGTCGACGGATGGAGTCACCGGGAGCCGCACACTGAGACATTTATTTTGGCTCTTCAGAAACCTATGGTGTAGAATATTAGCAGTTCAAGTTGTTTTCGTGCTCATGGCAAAAGAGCTGCGTGCAGTCATTGAGGAAGAGGAAGTTAGTTTAGGCCTTACATGGCATAAAAGTGCATCGTGTACCATGAAAAACAGGAAAGACAGTAAACGTTAGGAGAACAGAAGAGGAAGTTGCACCACACAGAGGCCCCAACCCTGGCAGTTTCTGCCTAGAAACAAGAAAAGACATTCCCTGTGAGGGGGGAATAAAAGAGAAGGGAGAGAATAGATCGGGGTCTCACTTCAGAAGACAACTTGGTGGACCGAGCCCTGACTTCATGTCTGTCGCTAGGGAAACTTAGTCTCTGTTTGTGAACCCACAATTGTGTTATAACTCTTATGCTGGACTCGGTAAACTTTGCTTAACTGAACTCTTCGTATCAGATTGATCCTTGTGTTTTGGTAAACTTAAGTCCGATAGAAAGAAGGCATTAGGTAGAATTAGGTAATTGGAGTCAGATTTCTCTGGCCTTAGGGCCTTATTTCGGACAAATTCCCACTTCAATAGGTGACGTCACGCATCGCATTGCCATGAACGGGTTTGTATGATATCGTACGAAAACATATGCACATTTGTATGATATCCTACAAAATTAGGCAACATTTACAGCCTATGGTTTTGGTCCTCTGTCAATACAGTAGGTGTTCATTCAGAAAATAGCACTGTGTTGGTGGGGGCGTATCGATATCCGTACCATGATAAATATAATTCAGGAAGGCCCGGTGTCATTGTAGATGTCTGTATAGCCGATAGAGCACAGCTGTTGTCATTAACCTTTATTCATATTCATTCTGTCACTTGCTTTATGTACGAATATGACTTGAAAATCGGGCTGCATGTCATTTTCACACAAAAACAGCATTTTATTTAAAGATTTAGCCGGCTTAGTGTGGAACGTTGTCTCAGAAAATATGCAGGGGCCGATGCAGTAAATAGAAAAGAACGAGGAAGAAAGACTGTGTGATAGAGAGGAAGAAATAGGAAGTAGCAGAGTGGAAAGGTGAGGGCGCAAAGCTTGAATGCTTCAGCACCATTGCCACCACAAACAGTGCTGACCTGGAAAGCCTGTGTGGTGGAAATCAGCTTTAAGAAACCCTTTTAGAGACCTCTTCAGGGGATTATTACTGTTTTGGTGTTTGGGGTCTCTCTTTCTCCCTCTCTCTCTCAGTCTCTTGGCCTGCTTGTGTGCATGTGTGGTCCATTACGTTTGTGTGTGTGTGTGTGTGTGTGTGTGTGTGTGTGTGTGTGTGTGTGTTTGTGTGTGTCTTTAGTATGTGTTGAGATGGCCATGTGAAACAGATAAAGAGCATACAGTGGATTTCCTGCAAGCTGCTGTGTGTGTGTGTGTATTTGTGTGTGTGTGTGTGTGTGTGTGTGTGTGTGTGTGTGTGTGTGTGTCTGTGTGTGTATATGTGTGTGGGAGAGAACAGAAAGGGAGTCAGAGAGCGAGAGGAAAGGCTGATTGGCATTTTAGTATTATGTACTGTAGAGGCAGAGATGCAAGGGAGGCAGAAATAATTTCATTGGTTGAATTAAACCTCAATGGGCAGGGTGCATGATCCACAGTTTTTTTAGAGCACAAGTTAACTAAACCTAAATGGCAAAGAGGGAGCTCTAGTCTAAAGATAAATAGAAATATCATGGCATGGTTTTTTTTCATTCCCTTCATGATTTTTTTCCCCCTACTGTGCTGGACCATTGGAGCACTGAGAGGTTATAATTGCAATCTACCACTTGGGAATTTCCAACTTATGACTTTGAATGGAAGGAAGCATTTGCCAGAAAAAAAATACGGTTCTATTTTGGCCGTGAGAAATGTTAATTTAATGGATACTTAATTCTTGTTTATTATAACTTGGATCTTAGTTTTTGTAGGTTTGGACATCATTTCCTCCGGTTATTATAACATTGTACTCACCAAAGTAATTGCTGGAATCTCAGAGAGCAGTGACGTTAAAAAGGGCAGGAAATGTGATAAATCACACTGTTGTACAGTTTAAACGTACAGTTAGACAACTTACAGAGAAAACAGAGGTGAACAGAAAAATGATTTCACAAACTGTCCACTGTGAACATATATTCCAGTTTACTGACTTTCTGGTGCAACTTTGAACCAGTTTTCCTGGAACCATTTCAGTCCAAATAAATAACACATAGCTCAACTTTTGGCTCAGTGTTTACAGCCTGTCTGATTGTCTGAACAATCAGGTTTCTTGCCCCTTTGGATTTGTTGTTGCAGTGTGTTCCCAAACCCCAGCAATTAACTTTGATGAGCGCGATGTTATCATAGCCGATGAAACGATGGCCGAAACATACACAAAAATAAGATCCATAATGAATTATCGTTCACATAAAACTCCACTCTGCGTATAAAAGGAGCCGGAGCATAGACAGGGAGATAAAGGGAGGAAACCTCCTTGTGCTTTTGTTCACAGCTCTTTTTATCAACGCTCCCCTAATCATGGGACAGGGAATGGACATGGTCTAGTGAAGAGCTAATTATCACTGACAACAAACGTCACATCAAACAGGTATTATGTGAGCTGCATGAGGCCTGCCCCATTCAGCGGATCTCTCACCAGCTGTTTTCCCAACTTTGGATGCTAGATTACTTTTGACAGAAAACATACAAATAAAACATTACCAGGGCTTACAGGGAGAGCTTGCAGAGATACCCACTGAGTAAATTATTCATACATTGACTTACTGAAGGAATGAAAGCTTCTGTCTTCCCTCTAATCCCTGGCAAAGCTTTCGGTAATAGTGCAGCGCTCAAGAGTTGCCTCTCACAAGACTCTATTCATCAAACTTTCCAATGTATGAAATCAGTGTCTGACAGGCTTTTGAAATCCTGCGGCTCCCCGCATTATTATGGCGTTTAGCCTCAAACAGGCCCTCAATCTAATGACTTCACTGCAATGGTGATTGCTTTGATTTTAATTGGGATGTTCTAGGGGCGCTGCTGCTTCTAATCCAGCTGTCTCCCACCAGTTAGACAAGGGTTGCTCACGGTGAGCCTTTATTCCCGCTCTGAAAGCCATCACAGGGTTGTATGGTTGCCCAGTTGAGTTTAGTGATGGGGGATAGGAGAAAGGAGGGGTGCCATATGTCACAGAGGGGTGCCGTGTATTTCTCAGTGAAGTCATGGGTAATTGAGAGATTAAATATAGAAGCAATGGATGTGGGGAACGTCTCAAATGGATGGGGGTTACGGTACAGTAAAGTACCATTTAGCTTGTTCATCCTTGAAAGACTAAGCCATGACCCCTCTGGGGGGAAAAATAAAGAGCAGGAAGGGCTTACCTGTGGACATGTCTCCGCAGACAACCGCGGTATCGTACCAATGTTGAGAGTTTTGTTTGTGCTGCTGTCCTGTGGCGAGAAACGAAATGCCGTAACTCCCCAATGACTTCAACATCGACTCTTAAAACAACCAGATTTCCAATGTTTTCTAGACCGTTCAACCCACAATTAATGTTTGTGTGGAGAGTTTTCGTTAGGATTCTTGTTCCTCCTCGTTTCCTTTTTCCACTTTTTCTTCTCTTTCACTTTTCCACAAAGTATTTGGAACCCAGAAACCACGACACGCAGCAGCTTCTCAACCGCTCAGACACTAAAAACCAAATTGTGGTACCAAAGAGAGTAGTGAAAACTGAGAGGAGCTGCATATATTTAGCAAATTCTGGGGCTAGATTATTTGCAGAATGCACCCAACAAAAGTGAGTCCTTCAAAAGACCCAACGTCTGATCTGAACCTCCATCACATTTTTGTCATTTTCCCCTTGCAGCAAACTTGAATGATGTGTTCTGAATAAATTATGCTAAACAAAGAATGTCATATGTCACTATGAGTGAATTGGACTCTGAGAGTTATTTCCTTTGCCTAAATGGTCATAACTCAAAAATTGGAAATTTCTGTTGACATTTTTCAATTAGATTTGTACATGGTGACTGAAGGGAGGCAAAGCTGTATATTCATATACCTAATGTGTGTATTACGGTATGAGTGAAATTTGGGGGAGTGAGAACAGTTTAAAAAACCACAGCAGAACACAGAACTGGTGATGCCATTAAACACATTCATTTTTGAATGATTTTTTGTGTGCAATGGAGTTGAAAAACTCTCATTATAATCTAATGGCAAACATTAAACTTTTGCAAAAACTATACAAGGAGTCACAGCCACGCAGTCATTATTCGTTATGTCGTATTAGGCACCAAAATGGAGAGAGGAGTTTGATAAGATAAGAAGCCTTTATTGTCATTATATTACAATGAATAAAATGGAATTACAAGTGCCCCTCATAGCGGTGCTTTAAAGAAAATTATATTGCACACAATCAAATATGACATAAAAAAGCAAAACAACAACATTCAATCAATGTACATCATAAGAAAGGGCAGGCAGTTTGTGATAATAAATATATTGCACTTTTCTTAATGATAATATAATATTGCACAGATGAGTAAAATGAATTGTAAAAACACTAATAAAATGCAAAAACTGTGATATGGGGTGCAGAGTCAATATGTGTGTAGATTTAGAGTCTGGATAGCCTTGCATTGCCAGACCTTCCTCCACAGCACTGCGGAGGAGGGTCTGGCTAGTACTCATTCAGTACAGCATTCAGGGATGGGAGAAATCGCAATCGTCTTGGGCGGTGCTAAGCGCCGGACGGAGGCATGGTGCCACTGCAAAACAGCCTCGGTAAGGAACTTGTTTTGGTGGAACATGTGTACATTCAAAAGTTGTTTTAGTGATGCAACAGAAACCTCAGATTGGACAGATAGTCTAGCTAGCTGTCTGGATTTACCCTGCAGAGATCTGAGGAATTCCAACACAAAGAAAGCGGAAGGTAACAGACATCTGGCCTAAAAGAGGGATATCTGGCGGATTTTCCGGTGGCACCGGAGCAATCCCGGAAGTGGAACGTCGTGGATATAGACTAGAGTCTGGATGGCCTTTGGAAAGAAACTGTTCATTTTGCTGAAAAACTCAGGAAAAGGAAGAATATTAGGAAAAGTATGAGTAATTTGAGACATAATAGTATAACTTTCTCAGCACGCACACTAAAAATGGATCCCAGGGTGCAGCTGAGCCGGCCCCTGAAATTAGCTCTAGCTGCAGGTAACCCCTGCCACTGTGAGCCATTTTCTACTCAGTGTGATTTACCAGACTAAAGAGAACTGATGGATGGAAGCAACGATGGATACCCAGGCACACATATTAATGATGCGTGTCCATGTCAGTGGTTGTCAACCATTTTTGGCTTATGACCCCAAAAAAAAGCAAACGCACCTCTGATACCTTAGGAAACTAAATGATGATTTTTATTTTCCCTTTAGAGACATGACTTCACTTGACTAATTATTAAACGAATCCCTAGAGGCTGCAGGTATTCATTATACTAAAAGAACAGGACATTCATCACAGAGATTTAAAAGTTGATAATAAATTTATGTTGGAATTGTATTTTTTAAGATGCTATCAGTCATCATGTCACACTCCCCAAAATCATATCTGCATTGTTTTACAATCCACTGCTAGAATTGATGACATGTTTTTCAACTTTTCCCAAGTCATATGTTAGGCTACTTTCTACTCTACTGTAATAGATAGATAGATAGATAGATAGATAGATAGATAGATAGATAGATAGATAGATTTATGTGAGGAGATGGATGAAAAACATATAGCAAAAGCAAAGAAAAATATTCCATACACTGGCACAGTCTTTTTTTTGCCTTTACTCAGAGCAAACCTAAGATACCCATGGCTATCAATTCTCTCAAAAGTGTGCAAACGCACACAAACACACCCCTCTTTTTGATGATATGTTCCCACTTGCACTTTTGTGTTGAATCACTCCTGATTTCTGACTCGCAATCCCCCTTTTTCCTTTTTTATATCACCTTTGTGTGCCAGGCTATGTGAATATTTCTCCTCTGAACCTCTCAGTATATTTTGACAGGGGCCTATTCTATCTGAACTGATTCCAAAAGAGGAAAATGTAAAGCACTGCATCCATTATTGAACAACATTACAACCTGGGAAGCCTCTACAAGACATTTACATTGTATGGCCTCCGTCAGTCCCTTTGGTAAGCAATCAAACACAAAGCGTTTAGATTCTGAGGCATCCAACTGACAAGTGCTTGCCACATGAATTGTTATGCCAAAGTAAGTGACGCAAAATTTGGCTTTTGGCAACACTTCTTTAAAGAAATAAAATGGAGGTAAATTAGATTTTAACAGGCTTTCTTGAACCTCCCTTACAGCTTTGCCTACAGTTAGACGTATTTTATACACGAGGTTCAGGCAGGTCATGAAAAATGCTATTTGATACAAACTTTATTCTGCACTGTTTCTGCTGCATGTGGTAGAACGATGCAAGTGAGTCCACAGTGCATACTGTATATGTTCCTGCACCCGATGGCTCCCTCTGCCTCAATCCTCTAAAGTCTATCATAGAGAATGGTTTAATGATAAATGACAAGGGCACACATGGCTCGGAGGAAAGTGTGGTATAATTTCAATAATTTTAATAAGTGCTTTGGTGGCTTGTGAAACTGCCATACAGTATTTTGCTGTGTAATGGGCCTGCAGTGATGTGAGCGGTCACTAACCTATTAGGGTGCTTAGTGAAGGAACCGAGTCGCCTATTGTTGCTGAAGAAATATTCTGTGACAGCAACACTGTGTTTGCGTCCCATTTTAATTTGCGCGTCTTCTCCTTTAGAAGATTAATTGAAAGTAGAATCACCACAATGCTTTCAAGGTTAATACAACACATGTTCAATTAAGTGTGGGGAAATACACAGCTGTACTGTATTTCACAAGGCTTCGCTGGCAGAAGCCATACTATTTTCCGCGCTTCCTTATGATAAGCTTCCTCTCCCCCAGTTATTTGTAATTAAGTTTCTTCCCAGCATTTAGTTAGGAAGATGTCAAAGAGGAGAACAGAGGAGGGGCGGGGGTGGGGGGTGGGAAATCTAGTGAGCTGGGGGCTGAAGCTGCCCTATTCCTGAATAAATGTAGAGGGTGAACAGGCTTAGTGAATTTCAAAGTCACCCAGGCGGCTTAATAGCTTTCCTAAATGACTCAGCACATTATTTCCAGTTGTACAGTAGTCCATTACACGGTGCGTTACCATACCCATACAGGGTCCGGACTCCCTCCTTCTGTCCTTCTGGCTCAGGCCTGGCATGTGTTCAACAAACCACTTGAGCCTGAATGCAAAATTAAGTCCCTTGGCTGTAACTTTAAGGGCAGTTGAGTCTTTTTAGTGCTTACCTAGGAGCCTAGAGCCTGTCAGTGACACCCGTAACCCTTCGCACCGCAAGCTCTGATGGCAAAGGTGATAGCTAAAAGTGAATTGCGTTGGCCACAGGCATGGATGTGGATGGAATGAGACAGAAAGAGGGAGATAAATAGAGGAGGAGGGAGCAAGAGAGAGCAATTAGTGGTGCTCTACAGCATAATCCCTAGGAGACAAGGCCCATCAATCATGTTACTAATCCTTTGTTTCTCAATAAAGATAACCATGCTGCAGGGAGTTAACATTTTCTTAATAAGTCATCCCACTATAGTACACCTGAAACGCCAGATTGGCCCAGAATTATCCTTATCCTTTATGTATGACATTGAGTTGATAAGAGGGCGCTGAGACCTATTGAACAAGTGTGTTATTCCTGTTATTTTGATTATAGTTGAGCTATCGCAGGTAGCTTTTAGGGTAGAGAAGGAGTAAGAGGGTTGTCTGGTCAAATCTCAGGTTCTTTTCTTCAGTAAGTCCTTGAACATAAAAGACAAAGCAGCTTTTTTGTCTTTGCCTAAAACAGGCCGTAGGTTTTCTGATCTGGCACACTAGGACGGTCAGTGCCTTCAAAAACAGCTTCCAATGGCTATTACAAAATGATTTATATATTCATTTTCTATGGTTAAGTTTTGGTTACGTTTAATCTACCAAAGGTACTTGGTTGAGGGTAGGGAAAGACTTTAGTCATTGTTAAAATGAGACTAAGATCAAGACTGTGAGTCCACCGCCATGGCACCTTATAGGCTGTACTTTGGTACAGCAATACTTTGAGCTGAATGCTAATGTCAGCATGCTAACATGCTCAGGGTGACAATGCTAACATGCGCACGATTTTAGTTTAGCTTGTTAGCATGCTAACATTCGCTAATTAGCACAACACAAAGTACAGCTGAGGCTGATGGGAATGTTATAAGGTTTGTAGGTATTTGCTCATAAATTATTTTTTTTAAAATAACCACAACTGTGAAGCTTGTGGTGGCAAAAGTGTCAAATTGGAGGATAGGCAAAGTCAATAGAATACATCATCTGCGAACGGTGAATCCCAAATGTGGAAGTTATCCAATAGTTGTTGAGATATCTCAGTTTGGACCAAAGCAGCGGACCAAGAAACGAACCGGCATTGCCATTTCTGCAACGACACTGCTAGCATGGTTGAAAACTACTTAGTCAAGTGAAGGGAAAAATCATTGTCAGGATTAAAGGCAACCAAATTGGGAGGTGGAAGGAGACCAGTGGTGAACAGGGATCCGTGGCCCCCTGTGTCAAAGTCACCGTTTTTGGCAGGGCATTAAACAAATGCATGAATGCAGAATAACTTTTCCTGGATAAGTAATAAAGATGCACTGAAAACTTTCCCTGGATAAAGGTAAAACATTATTAACTGTGTTCAAATATCTAATCAAATAAGTTTAGGTTAGATTGAAGATCTAATTGTAAGCCGTACCTTTAAGGCATATTCTCTGGTATTATACAGTGAAACGAGTTAGCTCAGATATTCATTATGACGGCCCAAAGGCACTGCTTCGAGAATGAACCATCCTTCTGAGGAGCATAAAGGGAATGCCGGGAGGCAAATAACATATCCTTTGGTTCCTCGACTTTCTGCTAATCTTGCATGTTTTCTGTTGAAATAACATTTCTTGAAGAGTCCGTGAAGGCAACCTTTGTAGAATCAAGTCAGCTCTAAATTGATGAATTCACTGGTGACCTCGAAGGCATCTCTTTGTCCGATCCACCGTGCTTCGCTCTATTTGATACCTCTTACACAGGCTAGACCTATCCATCATGTTCCCTCGTTCACCTTTGTCTCAGAGACAACATTTTGCACCTTGTTTTTCTACTCTCTATTTCTTTTTCTTGTCTTTCTATCATCACCCCCCATTCTCTATCATTTCTCTGGGAGAAGTCAGCCATGGATTTGTTGATGTGGATGTGGCTCTGTGCTGTCATGGATGCTTCAAGGTCAAGAGTGCCTAGCTGAGAGACAGATGGGTGTATAGACCAGAGTGGGATGGCAACGCAATGCAATTATAACCCGTGCCCACTGTCCAGCACACATGCACAATCACACACACAGCGCGACGGTGAGAGAAACCAGCAGAGAAAGTGAGTGAGGAATAAATAGACAAGAGATCACTCACTCTCTCAGAAAACTCTCAGAGAGACAATCTAATATCAGCATGAGCGTAAGTCCACAACAGTTAGGGCACGCACACACGCCCTCGTGTACAAACAAACGCATGTGCACGCGTATGCACACACATGGCACAGAGATTGTCTGATAGGAATTGTAATGGCTCATTAAAGCACCAAAGTGATCCTTTGGATGGTTCCAGGAGGAGGAAAACAGAGTGAATGATTGATACAGTGATACAGAGTGTGCTCCCTCCAACAGCCCATTAGGGGTGATTTAGAGGGACTGTGGAGTGCAACTGGAATAGAAAAGAGGCTCCTGTCTTTACATTTTTTGATTCCAACCTACAGCACTCTGTGACTGATTGACAGAGCACAAAGGAAATGACTATGTTTTTCACCATCATAAGATCCCACCGTTGTTCATAATGGAATTTAGGAGAGCGTGATTGCGCAGGTAACAGCCACGACATAATAGGTGGTGCAATTTGGGCATGTGCTACTCTCCGTGTTTCTCTTAATTGTATTTTAGGCTGTACTATGAGTTATGAATAGTGCAGGGTCATGATATGGCTGCGCGTCAGTGTGGGTGACAAACCAGGCTGGAGTGAAATAGTAAAATGGACTGGAAGAAAGAGTTGTCTGAAGGAACAGTACATGATCAAGGCCTGGTGTAATTTGCCCGGATTGGATGTTATTCGCTATCACTAATGGCCATGCAGTTCGCCGCACTCTCTGGTTTGATTAGGTTCACAGGAAATGTTTCACAGTTACAATAGCACACGCATATATCATCAACTGAGCCTCGACTTGTTATTGTTTTCTAAGCCGTGTACTTGCACTACAAATATATTTTACTGCCTCATACCACTAATTAACCATAATATACCGGAGGACAGTTAATAGCATTGCTGGGCAGTACTAATGAGTAAAGGATTACTTTGCCAGGTGCAACGACTCCACAGTGTCTGGCACTTTAAGACGTTCCCAATCCACTTGCCCTACCTACTTGGATTTCAAGTGCTTATCATTAGATTACAGTGCTATTTTCACTAGCACAGCACCCAAAATCCCTTATGTCCTTGCCAAAAATGCAAATTACAAAGCAGGTGTAATATGACTGTGTCTTAAGGGCCATAGTTTTAGTTGTATACACATTTTTACTATGAAATACGTAGATTTTGTTAGTAAAAAGAAAATAATGTCAGTATTCATGCTCAGTAAATGATCCTACTAATACAAGTAAAGGGGAAAAAGTGCAAGACAATACATCAAAGCTGCAAATTGTGTGTAATTATTTAAAGAAAAATGGTAAAAAATAATTAATTAGCTTTTGGAATCCAGATTTCACCCATATTTGTGTATCAAAATAATCATTATGACAGCCAAAAGGTGACCCATACCCATAATTAAAAAAAAAAAAAAAAAATATATATATATATATATATATATATATATACAGTAGATATTACACATATTAAAAAAAGATGTCAGGGTTGGAATAAAGATCAGTTTTCAGAACAGTTTTATGTAGTATTTTGCACTGTGACATGAAGTGAGTCTTTCCTAATTAGCTAATTTAATGTCTTTGAAACTAAAAAAAGGCCATTCAGAGACACTTTAACATTGGTGTGATTCATTAGTCACCATGGAAAAGAAAGTAAAAGCAAGATTAAGTGAGGAATAAACAAAGCCGCTGGTGCCTTCAGGTCGTGCGTGATAATAGAGAGAGGATGGCATTGAAATGGAAACATTCCTTTAGAGGTGGCGATTTCCTTACCGATGTCATCCATGATTTGGTCGGTGATGGCTGATTTTAAACGGCTATATTCACATAAAAGAGAAAAAGAGAGACATTTTCTTAATGCTGTATCATGACCATGCACACAAGAAAGCCTTGCGGACGCACATCCACACAAATATGCACAAAGGCAAACACGCATGCATGAAGAGATGCACAATGATGCTTGCATGCCATCCACTCATTACTCTGACATATCATCCATATGTCAAACATGTAGCTCACTGAACCTGAAGACAAAGTAATGAAGGATAGCACGACTGCTGACAGTCATATTTGTATTTTAATGTAAATTAAATGTTCCATTTTAATTGCCTTTCAAACGGACTTAATTCACGGTTGGCCAATTGAATCTTAAGGCTTCATGGACACTTGATTGCAACAGTGATACTCATTAAAAATGGAAGTCAATCCCATTAGAGATCACAAGGCTGGGATCAGGCATTGTAACGCATGATCACACAATGACCCTTTGCCATTATTTACTCATGATGATAGAGACGTCCGCGGTATGGACTCCCTCATGAGTCCACATGATTGTGGACTCATGAGAGGGAACAGCGGTGCTGTGAAATGGAGCCCAGCTCATGCTGAGGCAATTGAGACAGGAAATGGGGGTCGGTGTGGGGTCATGGCGTCCAAACTCAGCAATCTGAGGATTTTGTATTTCCCACAATCCCTTACTCACCCACCAGCGCCTGCTGTGTAACACACACACACACACACACACACACACACACACACACACACACACACACACACACACACACACACACCTTCCGGTCCTTTATCCCCTGGAGGTGAGAGTGTGATATCAACCAATCTGTTCCAGCCACCCCCGTAACCCCAACAGTCTCACCAGCCCCACCCCCGATCCTCGCAGCTCCTTCCTGTTCTTACCCAGTGTGTGCCACAGTGTAGTGACAGCCACACCAAAACACACTGCAGTGAGCACTGGACCAGCACTCGCAAAGAGGGTCAGAAAGAAGGGTTAAGTGAGTCGGGAAGAGAGAGGCAGCAGACATTAAGTCCTGCTCAGACTCCAGTTTGACCGATATGAAAGAGCTCCTGTTAGGTGCCATTAATTATCAGTCAGAACATTTAGAGCAGCGGTACTGTAGATGACTTTTATGTATCCGTATTTTCTTAGAGGTAATAAAAATGGCATTGGACACAAATGAGCAGGATGATATGTCAGAAACAGCGGTAGCCCCGTCTCTCTGCTGTTCTCATTTCAAAGTGAAATGTGTGGAAACTCATCTGAGCAATGAAGCGAATTTTGAGGCAAAAAACTGGGACTACTTAGCCAGCAGGAGGCCGGCAGGGTTGAGAGGCATGTCATTGCTTTGAGTTTCCAGAGATTTCTTCTCTTTCTCCACCAACTTGCACCGGTTTAGAATCTGACCATTTGACGATTTAAGTAGTACGAAGTAGTGTAGTACTAGATAGACGAAGTAGTCTTTTTCTGCAAGAGAGGTTCCTATTAGATCATGTTCTAACACTCAAACTTTTCAGTAAAGTCAATTTTTAAGAAAACATTTTAGGCTTAGCAGCTCATTAAAGCTAAATCTTAGTCACACATTTAATGTTAAGAGAAACACTGAGATACTGTCCATTAAATATAACCGCCTTAAAACGAAGAATTAATTATTAACCTTGCAATTAAATGAATAATAAAAAACATGCATTTTTAATCATTCAGGGTTCCATTGATTGTTTCTATGTTGTTGGTGATCATTTCGGTAGTCCACAATATGCTTGGATAATATCCCATATTTGCAGTAACCTATATGTATCAGCAAGCCAATTTATTAGCTCAACAGTAGTTTCAACATCGGCTCTGTGAGAGGCGATGAGAGGAGGAGCACAGAGGGGAGGCAGCCATGAAGGCGATGAAGCAGAGCTCAATGTGGACATCAAACACACAGGGAGAGATGTGAAGGCGGTGGCACGTGGGCCTGAGATGTCAGGAAGGAGCGGCATCCTGACTCCATTTCCAGCCCTCCCATGGGAATCCCACGCATGTTGCAACAATGTGGCAACAGACTTCATCCCATTACCCCCGAGGCTCTTTACCCTCAATCTGCTCTTGTCTCGAAAAAACTGACAACTCGACTGTGTAGAAGTTGGTGAAAGGGTTTCAGGGTTCCTGGAAAGACTGGACGGATGAGAAATTAATCATTTCTGTGTCTTCGGAAGTTTGAGCCTTACACAAAATCCATTTGGGAGTGTGTGGGGAAATGTTTTAGATTTCAGATTGTATTGAGTTATTGGGCACTCTGCCATTTAACATACTGAGGAATGTAGCAGTAGAATGATACAGCCTTGCTGAATGATATATTTCCCAACCAGTAATAAAATGCATGTTGGACACCAGCCAAAATCTTCCATCACTGTAACAGTCCAAGATGCATGACAGTCAGTCATTTTCAGTTCAAAATGTGCTGGATCCTTATCCCCTATATTTGAAGCACTGCAATTGCTCATTCTTGACCTTTATATTACCTAAAGAACAAATTAGCCAAATCACAAGTGTTGATATGGTATTAGCAGGTGTTAGGTTTCAGTCACTCATTTTCTTTCTTTTTTTAATTGTGAGAGTGGTCCAATCACTCCCATTCAATAACACAGGGACCAATTAGCCTTGTCATGAAAGATGATAATTATAAGTTGCACTTATATGATTTTATGTACTCTATTCTGAATTGGAAACAGTGTGAGAGTAGCATGTAAGCGGAGTAGCAATTATCACAAGCTGCATAATAAATGGAGATGGCCCAGGGATGCCAAAACTATAAGCTTTTTAATGATTGGTAAGTCATGGTTTCCGGATAGGAATGAATATGGAAAAGATCTTTATCCACCGGTGTACTCAAGGTCACCACTGATCTCCTGTCCCCGGGGTGCTTACCAGGAACTTTTTACAAGGTGCAAATGATACCTGCTGCCCTCCTCTGTTTTGCCTAGCCAGCATGGTGGCATGTGACACAAGCCATATCCCATGTCATTTAGCATCATTTCTGAAGGTGTAATTAACAATATGTTAGGCAAAGAACACCAACATTCAACATATACTCTATACAGCACTGCATTCAGAATGTTGTGCTTACAAAATGTGCTGATATAGAAAAGGGACAGAGGAATGTGTTTAAGGACAACAGCAACATCAGGACATTTCTACAGCAGCAATTAGTGAACTCCACAATAAAAGACAGTAATACAGAGTTTCTCAACCTTCAAATGGGGTCGCTATATATGGTAATGTGGCTGTCAGACATTTTAAGACATATTTTACTATACAAATACATGGAAAAGAGAAGTATATTTGCATAGCCCATTTGAAATGCAGGGACAATTTTAAGTGTTTTACATGAGTCAGAACTTCTAATTAATTAATTTGTTTATTTGGGACAACACAAATTAATTCACATCAAATTGATGTAGATGTGTCAGATTTAGCCAAAGGAAAATGTTGTTGAGGTTGATTAAAAGAAACAAACAAGCAAGACATAAATCAGACAAAACAACATTAAAGCAGACAAAACAACATTGAAGCAGACAAAACAACATTAAAGCAGACAAAACATTAATGCAGACAAAACAACATTAAAGCAGACAAAACAACATTGAAGCAGACAAAACAACATTAAAGCAGACAAAACATTAATGCAGACAAAACAACATTAAAGCAGACAAAACAACATTAATGCAGACAAACAACATTAAAGCAGACAAAACAACATTAAAGCAGACAAAACAACATTAATGCAGACAAAACAACATTAATGCAGACAAAAACAACATTTAATACAGACAAAATGCCCAGCAGACAAAGTAACATCCATGTATTCAAAATGTATTAGAAGATCATTTAAAAAATAAATGAAGAGGGAATTGTACAATTATTTTATTTCATATGTATTTTTATTAGAATTATCACATTAAAACAAGAAAAAATTAACTAAATTACCATTATATAATAATTAAGTTTCAGCTTCTCCTTACGTAACTCTTGAAAATGGAAAGTGTGCCATACTGAATTTCACATGACAACTAGACAACTCTAATTGAGGTCAGGAGAATTTTGGGACCTGAAAACGGGGTCACAGGGCCAGAAAAGTTTGAGAAATTCTGTGCAAATGTGTCCCAGGTGGAGTAGATTGAACTACCTAAAAGAATAAAATGTGTGTTGCAGTGGAGGTTTTGAGTGTCCCGGTATGGTCTAAATCTTTCCAGTTTTGTTAGCAAGAGTGAATGCTTGTTTTCTGACGTCTACAGGTATGTGATTTCTTAGGAGGATTGGATGTTGGCACTTGACCACCTTCAAAATACAAAAATTCAGACCTCACTTACAGTAATGCCTGCATTGGGTGAATCCTAGTCTCGCATTGCCAGACCTTCCTCCGCAGCGCCGCGGAGGAAGGTCTGGCTAGTCCACACAGCATTCCGGGATGGTAAGAAAACGTGCTCTGGTTTATTGGCATTTCTTAAAACCAATCACAATCATCATGGGTGGCGCTAAGCACCGGACGGAGTCTCTGTGCCGCTGCAAAATAGCCTCGGGAAGGAACTTGTTTTGGTGGAACATGTGTATGTTCAAAGGTTGTTTTAAAGGCCAGACACACCGACCAGATGGCCGACCTTCGGCAGAAAAGGCAGTTGGACTGATCAGTCTCCCATAGAGTTGGTCAAAAAAGTGCCTCGGAACACACCAAAGCGACAAGACGTAATACGTCTCCATAACAGCAGGCGGAGCTAATCAGTATTGTTGCCCCAAAAATGAAAACCGGCAGTTGATTGGACGAACACGTCACGTGGGTCTGTTTTCTCTGGAAATGGCGGCTTGTTCAGAATACGATCGCATATTGTACTAAAATAGTTCATGCAGTTGACAGATCGACAAAGGTCAGTTTAAAAGATTTTTGGCAGATTTTGAGAGACTCTAGTCACGCTCATCCCGCTCCTCGTTTCCGGGTTAGCACTCTACCAATCAGATGGGTCATTTGAGTCCGACTGCCGGCAGTGCCTGCCTTCCGATTCAACATGTCAAATCGACCAAAATGAAGGCCGACGGCCCCTCGGACAGACGACGCCACGGACAACGAACAGACTCAAGTCACTGACCTCGCCAGACTGTCCGACGAACGATTATTGGCTTAGTGTGTCTACAGGCAATTTGTATATGCAGACGTTCCCTCAAAACAGATTATATACATTTTTCAAATGAGCCAAACTGTCAGTGATTGATTTTAGCAGGAGGCTTTTCAATAATGAGATCCGTGTTTGATGCCACGGACCAGTCTTTCCAGTGACTGATACCGTGATTGAGTGATGTCACCTGCACCTTGATGAACATGTCACCACTGCGACTGACAGGCTCTGTCGTCACCTCATGCTGTCGCCATCCGCGAGCCACTCACCTGATTTACCGCCCTGATCGCTCCGCTTGTCCTCATCATTTTTTAAAAGCTCCTGAAGTGTCATTTCCTGTGCTATGCTTGACTTGAATCGGAGGAAATGAAGCCTGAGAGAGGTGAATTATTACCCACGGTGACTTTTAGACTAATTGAGACCATTACGCTATGCAGCACAGCAAAGCAATGAGAGAGTGCCGACTCTGGTGGCGAACACAGACGGCCAGCGCGCCCCCCCCAAAGAAAAACAAAAAAAACGGAGCCCTAATTTGTCAGTTAACCTTAAATGTCAAGGTGAGCCTGCTGGTGAAATGCAAAGGTTGAATGTAAATTAGTGGCATAAAAAAACATGCTTTCATGACCCCAATCTGTATAGTTCATGGACTATGTTTGGGTTTGCTTTTTAAATGGGTTATCTTTAATTATCAGTGACCCCAAGGCTGAATTGCTTGGTTAGTTCATTCTGTTAACAGTCCACCGTGCAAGGATAGTTGACTAATCAAATGTCATAGTTCAGTTGCAACCACGGTGACCTGCATCATTCTAGTTTACTGCAGTAGGGGCCTGAACAGGGGGACACTCCATGATATATGGTGGCGAATATGCGGCACCATCTCTGAAATGGGATCCATGTGGCCGACAGATAATACATGCAAGGCTGTAAAGCAGATTTGATCCCACCAAGTGAAAAGGGAGAACAGAATGAAGCAGGGAGCAAAATGGAACCCAAATCCCTTGGGAATAATATGGAGATCTGCCTAACATAAGATCCTCGTGGTAATGCAATTTAAGTTAGAAGGAAAAAAATGTCAGGGTAATCTCATCAGTCCATCAGAGAGAGGGATGTCAGACGTAGCCTGTGGCGAGCCTCCAGCAGGGCTGCTTCTATCCTCCACTCTGCAGCACTACCCTCTCCCCTGCCTTTCTTTCTTTCTTTCCATCTCAGAACCATGCCATCACTCCATTGTGCCGCCAACCTCTGTCAATACTTGTAGACATGCAGACTTTCCAACACAACCCAAATCCTAGGGCTAAAAACCGAACGTCAGAAACAAAAGGGCATGTAAACAAGAATTTGCATAAGGAAAATAGCCTTGCCGTGTCAGAAAACTGACAGATTATGCCTCAGGTGCCATATGCAGAATGTCGTGGGGTCAGTCTAGATATAATACATTCTCCATAGGAGAAAAAACATCCTGTCTGTCAGATGTTCCTTTAAGCCTGGCCATATGGAGATCTGTGAATCACTGGCCCCTGTAGGCCCCAGGGCATAGACGAAGGGGCAATGACATCCCCAAAGTGGCCTAGAGACAGTGGGTGGGTGTGGTGCGCCCTCATACAAGAGGTGGCATCTTTTTCTTTGGAAGCCCTGGGCAGCACTTGCTCTGAGGTCACCAGCCTGTTGGGGAGAGCAACTCAACGGGGACAAAACCACAGCAGGAGTACAGGGCAGCAGCAACATGATGTGGGACTCATTCTTAGTTAAACTAATGGTTGATGTAGGGTGAGTACAGCAAGTGAAGGCTGCCAGGAATGCTGCAGCCTGTGATATTTGGGAACAAAATTAGCTCTGTTTTTACTTTCTGTTGTTTTTTTCTCAAGAAAGTTATTTCACCAAATTTAGAATCTCCGACTGTTGCTTTGCTATACTGACTTATTGGTGAGAAAAAAAAGTGGCAATCCATAATTGCTTTCAGCGTTCTCAGATGCAATGCCGGAGGACATTGGAGGGTGTGGAAAAGTGGCTGTGCAGCATATCACAGAGGGAGATAAGGCCAGATTGTGGTGTATTGATTATAGATAGGCATCTACTCTCCAACACAAGCTGCTGGTCTGCTCTCAAGCGCTGGAGAAGACCTGATAGGTTTGGATGTGCATGTCCCCTGTTGATCAGATCTGTTGCGGAGTGAATGTGCGGTTGGAGCAGTTATAGTAGTTTTGTATACTGAGGCTCAGATTTATTTAAAAGGTTTACACAGGCAGTGCTCAGAGTGTCACCAAAAATGAACAAAATGGCAAAATGCCATGCTGTTACTCACTGTGTGCAATCATTGGAGAGTGTGCCTAACAGTGCTATCTAAAAATAAAACCTGTTGTCATCTATCATAGTCTTAAACATAAAAGGCGCACGTAAAGCAGATTAGTTTAATCATATGCGAAAAAAACACAAGGGAGCAAAAGTCAATGTCAACACCCAGTTCACGAGGACATTACACTCAAATGATCTGTCAAATAATCCTATCGCTCTTCGTATCTTTAAAAAAGTGTAAAATAAAAAGTGACTAAAAAGGTGATTTGCTAGTTTCAGATGTCTAATCCATGTATCAAGATGCATGCGTCACCGGCACAAGTCAAGTAATTAAGAGCTTCAGAAGAGAGTGCCACCCTCTGACATTAGTCCTATAAATAAAGCATGCAACTTGTTTAAAAAGAAGTAGGAAAACAACTTTTGCTTGCATCTTGTTTATAAGGTGGAAGTATGGACAACAGTGAACCATTGTTAACTTCTATAAATTAAACTATGCACATGACTGCTGGCGTCTGCCTCCACTGAACGTCCAAAGCCTCTTTGTTACAGAAGCTGTACGTGATATATGTATTGCCTTGTTTATAATGGTTGTTTTTTTACTTCATCTTGTGTGCATTGATCGTCTCTATGGTTAATAAAAATGCATTGATCTGAATTGACTTGCCGATTTGCTCTTAGAGGTCTCCATCAGCAGCCATTACACTGAGCAGTCTTCTGTGTGTCTCTAAAACTCTGCCAAAGCTATGTGGTAAAGTGCATGAGAGTTACAGTAAAAAAACATCCCGGTCTTTAGCTCCTATCCTTCTTATGACACCACATCCTCATGCTTAAATTACATTATAATTCAATTTCTAAAGACTCCCAAAACGACCCAAGACAATTCTATTTAATGCTGCACCAACCTGTTCTCTTCCCAACTCGTAAAAATACCGAAGCTTGGTCAGTGGCGTTTTAGTGTCTGTATGGAACCCACCGGGCATAGCAGTAGCTTGACTGTGGCGCTGTAAGATGACATAGTATTAAAGTGCCCATATTATGAAAAAATCACTTTTTCTGGGATTTGGGGTGTTATTTTGTGTCTCTGGTGCTTCCACACCCATACAAACTTTGAAAAAAATCCATCTATGCTGTTTTGGCGAGGCAAGGCAATTTTATTTGTATAGCACAGTTCAGCAGCAATGCAATTCAAAGTGCTTTACACAAGACATAGTCGGAAATTCATACAAATTGGTAACAGATAAAAAGCAGTTAATACGAGGAAAAGAAAATTAAAATGAATTAAGAAAAGGCAGTGTTAAAAAGAAAGGTCTTCAGCCTTGATTTAAAAGAGCTAAGATTAGGTGCCGACCTACAGTTTAGAGGTAGTTTGTTCCAGATGTACGGACCATAGAAGCTGAACGCAGCCTCCCCCTTTTTTGTTACAACTCTGGGGATGGCAAGCAGACCTGTCCTTGATGATCTCAAAGATCTCTGCAGCTCATAGTGTAGTAGCAGATTTGATAGGTAAATTGGTCCTAAACCGTTTAGTGACTTATAAACTAACATGAGTATTTTGAAATCTATTCTTTGGTGCACAGGACGCCAGTGTAAGGACTTCAGAACTGGAGTGATGTGATCTATTTTCTTGGTGTTGGTAAGGACTTGTGTAGCAGCGTTCTGAGTGAGATACGGTTCCTGAATGTGTCCTGCCTTCAGTCTCCGGGTGAGCTGTTCAAAATCTGCAGGGCTTTCTCGTTTTAAGCCGAAACGAGCTGGCTAACCGCAACCGTTAGCATGCTAGCGTTGCTACCTCGTTCTCAATAGCAAAGCACTGCTACAACACACAAAAGTTCACCATAATCTACAATAGAACTACTTACATGTGCGTTTGTGCGCCCTTGTTTAGAAGAAGTCTCCCAGCTAACTGACCGAAGTTGGAGAAACAACCTTTCTTTTACTGTCTATGGAGCTAACTGACATGCTCTACATCTGAGCCACTGCCATAGACTGTTAATATTAATGGACAGAGCATGTTTTGAGTTAGCAATGCTGCTTACACCCTTCATTACGTTACACACGTTCACTGGCAATCTGGATGCAACTTCTGCTGAAAGCAAGCATACATAATTCAAGGTAAGATTTATCTTCGCTAGGTTTTAAATATATCTTTGTCCCATAGTCATATTACATATAAGAGGAGTCACATTGTAAAGTAAATGTATCTGATGTTACCATGTAAATTGTCTGTAACGTTAGCTAGCCACTTATGGTAAAACATGCTAACGTTAATTTTCTGCAAATTGAAGTTTAGCTACATTTTCCTAATTTAAACGTAGTGTCAGCGAAATGCAAAACGGTGATTGTCAATGCTTATCATTATCTAACGCCAACTATTAGCAAATGTTTAACCAAGTTTCTTAGAACGTTTGGTTAACTGTAATAACCTTAAAGCACCGATAAAGTCTTGCTACTGTTAGCAAGTATCATCAGTCTATGGTTGGTGCATTTAGCCTTTACATGCTTAAGAGCTAACGTTAGCAGAAATAAGATCATTTAACTGAGTTAAAGTTACACTAAAGAACAATACACTGTTGTTAATCCATCTGTATTCTCCTACATAATTAATGAAGTACAGTTACATGCTAGTGTGCATATATATTTAACTATGAGGGGCTCAAATGGAAATTGATGACTCTTTTTCTTTCTTTCAGAAATAGGAGTGTGGAGAGCCACGATGGCATGTACACTCAACCCAATGCCTCAGAATTAAGTAATAGTTACTTTTCTTTTTCCACTGTGCATTACAGACAACCAACAGACTGTCACACTATGCTCACTGTAATTGTAAAGGCAGCTTTTTATTTCTTTGCCCAGGCATTTGGACAAGTGCTTTAAGCTTTATATGTTAAGCTATATTTTTATATTGTGGTTTGTAATGTCAACCATTTCTACAGTAATTAACAATGTGGCACTAGTGATTCAACTACCTCTTTTTATTATGCAGACTTCACTTGTGACAGTGAAGTTTGCTTTTACCTTGACCCACAGCAGTGATTTATGTGTGGATTTACACTGGATTGTATTGAATTCATCACTCTAAACATAATGTTAAAAATATTGCCAGTGTTTGTGGTTTATGTAGTTTTTGTTAAAGTTAATGCCCATATTCAAATAAAGGTCTTTCTAAAGCTACATTTGTTGTTTTTCTGAAGTAACTATAGGAACATACAGTATTGTAGTCATACAAGACATAGGTAATTTGATAGTATTTGTAATTGATTAAAAGTGTCTATTTGGGCTTTAATCAACATAAATGATTTCTTAAATGTTACCATACTTACTTGAATGTTGACAAAGGATCAGCAAAATGTAGTTTGTGCTTTTCTTGTGTGTCTTTATGTACTTGTTAATTTTAATCACCATGAAAACACTTCACCAAAATCCTTTTAGATTAATTTATAGGAATATATTTGAAATACGTAGTCAAGTGTTTAGTAGGTAATTGAAAATGCACTAGGTGCTGTTTAATCTGTGTAGGGTTATTGTAAATTCATTATAACAAAAGTATGATCACAAATTGCAAAGAAAAAATAAACAACTTATTCAATATAATAATTAAATCAATGTACCTTATATTTACTGCACTGACATTTTAAGTATGAAAACTAAAAACCATACAAGGACATGCAATGTCAATATCTAATTCTAACAGTTTAATACTATACATAAAATATCTCAATGATATGCCTAATACATATTTCTAAAGTGCTAACTTTTAGGTTTGAATGGTGAACAGAACCCAAATGCAGGCAGAGCCAGGAGTGTGAATTAACAGGTTTTATTTAAAGTATCGAGTCCAGGTTTCTGAGGGGGGAAAAGCACGTCAAAGTTTCCAGGATGGAGAACGGGAAGGAGCGGGTCCGTCAGAGGTAGATAGTAAGCCGGCTAGTGGTGGGTCCAGTGGTGGTGGCTGTCTGCTCCGGTGGATGGCAGGAGTGAAGCAGTAGCAGGAGTCAGGTTCCAATGGCAGCTGAGGCACAAGAGAAAGGATAAGGACAGACAAATGTTTGTAATAGACAAACATGTAGTTAAGGCATGGTAGATCACAATGAATTATATTAATATATGCGCTTGTACATGAATCTATGCTTCAGTTGAGGACATGCAGTATTAAGTAAACATACTTCTACATGTCAAATTTATCTTAGACAATGTGTATTGTACGCAACACTTTTTTAATGATATGTACATCTTGGTAATAAACAGCACTTGTAAATATAGATTGTAACATGTATGGGACTCATCTTAAAACTCATCTTCAAATAGATTAGCAGACACAACTACAGTAAGTGGTTAATAACTACTGCAACAGCATGCTTGTACATTAACAGTCTGAAATAATGTATTTAGAATTGTTTGAGAAAAGATTTTACATAGTGACTTTATACAATACATTTGGCTGCAGAACTTAAGATTTTTCAAGATATAACACTAATGTAACTTAGATAATATATATATATATATTTTTTTTTTTTTTCTTCATGTGCAACATTTTATCGCAAAAACGCATATTCTGGCCCACTGTCCCTCCCAGAGACCTCCGTCTCCGACTCTACGCGTTCCCCCCGCGGCTTTGTCCGAGGGTGACGGTGATGCTTTGTGGGTATTCAGTATATTCAAGTAAAAGCAGTCTCTGCTTGTCCTGTGCAAATGCGCCACACGAAACTCAGATGTGAGGGAGTAATTTCTAAATCACACGCAGTCCCAAAATTATTCTAATCCCGTGCGAATATAGGGTTTAATATGACTTTGCACCATAGCATTAGCTATATCAGGCTTTGATTTTAAGCTAACATTAGCTACCATTAATGGTAGTGTTAGCTTGCGGGTATAGGGAGGCATGCGCATCGATTAGCACCACATATGGTTAAAAATAGATCACCGGCGAGACCGTTGTGCATACCTACTGTATACGACTGTAACGTTAAATATATATTTGAATCCGTTTATAAGGTCTGCATAACGTTAGCCCGCTAGCTTGGTTAGCAAGGTGCAATCTAGCTAGCAAACTGATATTATTTGGGATGCTAACGTTGGCTAACGAAAAACCGTATTTAAAAAAAATTAACGTTACTTACCAGAAAAACTGAACTGCCGAGTCCTTTGAGTGTCTTGTTGTCCAACCGAACGCTGAACAAGACATTATTAGGCGACCAAAGTGTCACAGTCACTACAAAGAAAGCTGGTCAAACTCCAAAATGAAGTTGACGTGCCTTGGATAAGCTTTGCTAAACCTCTGTCATGATTGACAGGCCGCAAACTGCCAATCACATCATAGCCACGCCCTAAAACACCCTCTGCTTTATCGCCGATTTTAAAATCAACGAGACCATAATTCAAAAAATGAACATCATTCTGTGTTGCAGAATACTTAAAACTAGCGATAAACTCATTATGAAGAGGTTTACTGAGGTAATAAATCAGGTGAGAAGTGGGTCACTTTCTCATAGACTTCTACAGAAACCGACCTCCTTTTGCAACCGCACGTGTCGCCCCCCTGCTTGAATTTAGATAGAATGCAGGTTTAAGTCACTTCCGCATTTGCAGCACTTTGCGAAACCGGATGCAAAATTACAAAACCCACTATGGCCACGCCAAGACCCGCCCTACGAAGCAGCCCGATTGGTTGGGGTTAGGCATTTCACCTCGAGTGGTTAAGGTTAGGGTTAGGGGATTGGTCAGGGGATAGGACCTGTACGTGTAAGCATGGACGCCTGGCCAATTGTAGTGTGTGAATGCTATTGAAGGGGGGGTCTTGGCGTGGCCATAGTGGGATTCGTAATATCGCAAACCGGATGGGCTGTCCACTAATAATAAACAGTCTATGGCCACTGCACATGTGCGAGTGCAATCAAAGAAAGTACAGAAGAAGAAGTAGAAAAGAGGTCTCACTCTGTAGCTAAAACAGAAACCAGGTGAAAAGAGGATCTGCAGCAGTGAGAGAGAGCTGTGCAGTACAACAAAAATATGGTGTTTTTTGAAAATTAAACCATGTAAACCTATTCTGGTACAACCTTAAAATACAATTATCAACCTGAAAATGAGCATAATATGCGCGCTTTAAGAGCGACAACGGTAGCCAGTAGTATGAAAGACTGAAAATTTGCGCAATGAGCCAGGTCGGGGTGGTGGATGGGTCAAAGAAAACAGGACTTTGACCCAGGAGACTGGGGTTTGTTATTTGTGCCACATGTCACTGAAATGTAAATTTTTTAACCCCACCCATGATCTTTCCATAACCAAAACTAGGTGGTTTTTACCATGCACAATAAAGAAATGCGTCAAAAAGTGCAAGACTCCAGACAAACCCCGTCAAGAAGTGATGCCAAGGGTCCCGACCAATCGCGTCGCAAAAAATGAAGCTAGATTGACCAAGCGTTGTTTTTGGACGCGTTGGAAGGGGGAATGTGTTGGCTGCAGTTGACTTTTGGTTTCACACAGGACACAAACTCCGGTCTCCTGAGTGAAAGTCTTGTGTTTGTTTGACCCATCAACCACCCCAATCTCCATATCATTATTTTAGCACTCCTATGTATACTTTGTCACCTCACTTCTTCGTTTGCTATTGCGATAATTACCACAGAAACGAGAGGTCGCAACATTAAAATGTAGTGGTGGGTCTTTATAAGCTGCTTGCATAATCGCCCCATACGGTGGTTTTTCTATTGAGAACACGCTGGTTATCACCACTGTTTTAATAGTCTGTCAACGATTTTTCACATCCGGGGATTGTACAGGTGCCGCTGGAAATTCTGCGGGATGTCCCTTATTTTGGCCAGTTGTCCGTCACCTTCCGCTTTCTTTGTGTTGATTTTTGAGGACTATGGTTACCTGCTCCTCAGATCTCTGCAGGGTAAATCCAGACAGCTAGCTAGACTATCTGTCCAATCAGAGTTTCTGTTGCACGACTAAAACAACTTTTGAACGTACACACGTTCCACCAAAACAAGTTCCTTCCCGAGGCTATTTTACAGAGGCAGCGTGGCTCCGTCCGGCGGTTAGCGCCGTCCAAGACCATTGTGATTGGTTTAAAGAAATGCCCATAAAACAGAGCACATTTTTCTCCCATCCCGGAATGCTGTGTGGACTAGCCAGACCCTCATCTGCAGCGCTGTGGAGGAAGGTCTGGCAATGCGAGACTACTGTTTTGATCCAAAATTCTGTAGCTACCATCAGGGACACTTCATTGTCAATGAGATCAGAAAACAGGATGGCCACAGTAATTATGAAGGGAGCAAAGGAGAAAATAAGGTGACATTATTATAGAGCTAGAAGGTCCACATAAGGTGGTTGGGGTGGATCGTTGGCTCAAACTATTTCTGACTTTAACAACTCTAGAGTAGCACCTGGGCCTCTCTTAATACTGAGTATTCTCGTGAAGTTAAATGTAAGCAAGAATCTTGGCCAATACTGGATGAATTAAATAAAACTGCTTCTGTAAACACAAGTCACACAATAACAATGTAACGGTAATGAAGTGAAAATGTGCTTTCAATTAAAAGTAAATAAGATTTTGTTTTTATCAGACGAGGACAAAAGGACAAACACATGCACATAAAGGAACAGAATAACAATGCCACCAGCTGAAAACAACACAAATTAAGGAGAGAGAAAAAAAATAATAATTAAAAGGAAAAAAGGAAATAAGATTTGCTGCTACACTGCGGGAATATATCACTTTAACAGATAAATAATTTACAGCGTGTTCTCTAATATATGTGTTTTTTTGTTATTCTTTGGTCACATAAAATATACAGCTTAATGACACTCTTTGATGCCCCTTTAAACAGCCATTTGTTTATGTCTGCATTGCACTGCACTGTATGTCTGTAATATAAACCCAACCACACTGAGGAAATAGAAACCATTGGTTAATAACTCTCTTCCTTTCACTTTCCCTCCCTCTGCTGTCTTGCCTGCATCCCTCCTATGTACTACACGTGCACACAAGCTTGTACAGCAACGCACACACAAACGCTCGCACACAATGCTGCACATTGAAACGAGAACAGAGAGGGCATTTTTCTCTCTATGGGTGAGAAATGGAGAGGACACTGTGGTTTTGTTGTTCTGTTGCCCTGTTTTCTTCTCCTCATTTATTCAAAGCTGTAAGGCAACAGTCTGGTGCCATCAATCTCAATCGGTCTGCACTTCCTGCGCTGCTCTGATTGGATGTAATGATCTCCGGATGTCACTCCACACACTGATATGTTTTTCTCTGTGACCCATCTGCTTCCCTGTTCTGCCATGAGCAGCCGGGTGTTTACCATGGACAGACAGGCAGGATCCTCCCACGCTCCATTCACTCCACACTGCCTTTCAATCCTGTGTTATCGTCGTCTCTCCTCGCCATCTCTTTTGTGTTCAGTTTAAACGCTTCTGTGTCGCTTGCTTGTGTGGAGGTAAAAAAATAACATTGCAGCTAATTTATATTAGAAGGTATTTTTGTGAAGAAAAAGGTTCATGTAGCCTCTCTCTGTGAACTATTGATGAGAGCAGTTAGCCTCCAGACATGTACAGAAAAGAACCTAAAAATATACCACTGCATGTTGCTGCCTGTATTGTGTGTGAGTAATTAACTCAGTTTGCCATGCAAGAACGTAGATGAATCATCTCTGCCAATTATTTCACAGTTTTCAGGGTTTTTTAGTAACTTCATTAAGAATTCTGCATTTCTGTTTCAATGTATAACAAAGTTATATATCCAGTTAGATAAGTGAACCCAGCTTTCAAATTCATGTTCCCATAATTCCTGATACTGTATAGATAGATAGATAGTCTTTATTGTCCACAGGGGAAATTTGTTTTCACAGTCTGTACAGGGCTTGTAACACAGCTTTGTAATTGAGGCCCATTTTCTTTGACCAGTGCAGCCGAGCACTCAAATTACTTACTATTACTCCGCTCTTATTTTTTTTCCAAGTTCCAAATGCGAACAAACCTCTGCTGTTTGCCAACCAAAGCAGACGCCGTGTAAATCTGTCTAAGTGGCTTTTGGTGTGGATCAGATAGCAGTCATGTTTCCGAGATTAGGAGGGGAGAAATGGCACCGTTAGGAGCCCATATCTGTCTAAAACCAAACCCCCAAGAACACACATTAGCCCTGCGAAAACAGCGCGGGCGAGACCCAGCACGGAGGACGGCAAGGCATTAGTGGAACAACAGCACGAGGATCACGATAAGGACGCTGCTAAGTCAGATGATACCAATCTGTTTTGTCTGTCTGACTTTCTACTTGACATGGAGGAGTGGACAGTGGGCTGTATAACTGGCAAAGGGAGAGCCTCAGCTTAGACACCTGAGGCAGTGATCAGATAGGATGCTTTTTATTGCCCAGCTTAACATGCAGCTGTAAGCATCACAGGTAACAGGAACATTTGGGCCCAGATCTATCAAGTGTCTCAGATTCCCTTTCTAGAAACCATTAGAGGACTAAAAACACTCAGCCTGCGGTAGGACTTGGGAGTGAATGACGTTTCCTACTACCATTTTCAGCAAGGAGACTCCTGGGAGAGTGTGACGTTGCTGTTTTAGGACACTTTCAGCTGCATAGAGAAATGTATCTTAGCAAATTGCGCAGGGAAAACATGGAAGATTCCAAATGCTGAAATAACTACCACGTTTTGATGCTGTATGTAGGCTTCATATGTACAGTATAGGCGAAAAGGCCTAGATAACTGTGTTCTATATGCAAAGATTAATGCCAAAGGGAACAAATAGCTGAAATCACATAGTGATATTTGAATATAAACTGTTCACATAATAGTCTCGCATTGCCAGACCTTCCTCCACAGCGCTGCGGAGGTGGTTCTGGCTAGTCCACACGGCATTCCGGGATGGGAGAAAAACATGCTCTGGTTTAATGGCATTGTTTTAAACAAATCACAGTCGTCGTGGCCATCGCTAATCGCCGGATGGAGGCACGGTGCCGCTGCAAAATAACCTCGGGAAGGAACTTGTTTGTGTACGTTCAAAGGTTGTTTTAGTCGTGCAAGAGAAAACTCAGATTGGACAAATAGTCTAGCTAGTTGTCTGGATTTACCCTGCAGAGATCTGAGGAGCACTAAACATTGTCCTCATAAATCCACCAGAGTTTGAAATGACACGAAGAAAGTGGAAGGTGACGGAGATCCGGCCAAAAAAATGGGACATCCGGCGGAATTTCCAGCGGCATCTGAGCAATCCCAGAAGTGGAACGTCATGAATATACAGTAGACTATTGACATAGGGAATTCAAGCCACCAAGCAGGCTTAGAGTAAAAAAATTACAGAACATGTATACACAGGTTTGCGAGATTATTCTATCTAGCCCTATCCAATCACATATATCGTAATGCCTATAATAGCAAGCACTGATTTATTTACCCATATACCCCACTGAGTGGTTGGGAAATAAGTCTGCATGATTTAAAAATGTTGTAACATCAAACTTGTTGGATCACCGCTATCACAAAGCTGCATTTTGCCTGTTGCCAACAGCTGTAAAGTTACAGGGATCTTGTTTTTTTGCAGAAACAGTGTGTGTTCTTATCATTGATGGAGCAATTCCATCTCAAACAAGGTCAGTTACGAAAGTTATTCAATTTCTGTCAAAATTTTTCGTTTTTATGAGCTGATTTTCATTCGAGTGTTCCCAAACCATGTCTTCTCCTGGGGAATGTGCCCACATTTCTTAGCCTGACAGCACTCTCTTGGCAACTCAGGTAGGGACACCTCTGGAGATCTCTTAACTATTGGCAGAAATATAACTCATTTCCAAGGATAAGAAAGTTGATGAAGTGTTTTTACCCCTGAGCCTAAAAATACAATCAAATGTTCGTCACTCTGAGCCATTTCTGCCCAGTTAGGACTGATTTTCTACTCTGAGATGCTTGATGAAAACAGACCCTGAAATGGCCCAGCATGCTTAAAGTGATCAATCAATTTCACATGCCAAATGATGAAACACAATGGTGATTGAGCCTATCGCCCACTGATGAAAGCCCTACATTTACAGTATTACGAACTGGGTGTCTGAGGTTACATTGCCAGGAAAAATCACCTAGGAGACACACAGTTAGGACCCTTTCCCACTGCAAAAAAACCCCACTAACATCTGGCTTTTTTTTTGTCGTAAAGGTTAGAATCAGCAATCATTCCCGGACCATATGACTCTGCAATAGTCATAGGAAATTTTCGGCTCCTGTTCGATCAGCATTGATGGAAACATAACACCCAGGTGTACGCACTCATTTTTCGATTTGCACATGCTATCACGTGCATCGGCAACTCCTGCGACTCTTTGTTATCTCAGCCACAAATCCCGTCTGTTTCCGTGTAAGCAGCGCTCGCACATCCAAAGATTTGTCGGCACACAGTTTGAAAGAGAGACTGAAAAAAAGAAGGGTAACCACTCACTGTCAATAGCCTCCATGCTGCTTTCTAGTGTTTCCTAACCTTGTTTTCCAGCGCGTTTGTGATGTCATACGTGACCACTCGTCTACTGGTAATGAGAAAAGAATTTGTTTCCATATTTTTAGGGAGTTTTCCCGAGTTTCAAAAACATGCATACAGTATATGCACAAATTCTGGTGGGATGGGTTGTCGTAGCTAACAAAACAGACTCGCTCTGTAACTCACTTGTGTGTACTTTTTTCTGAGCCCTGCTTGCGTCGTGAGTAAATGGTCAAAACACACACCTGCAATTATCGGCAATTGCCATAGAAGCCTACCCTGGAAATCCAGGGTAGGAGTTTTTGCGAGGGCACAATTTGAATTTTCCCAGCGAGTCACTCTGGCATTCATGATGCTCATTAACTATGCCCTTGTAGCTGAGCTGCACCAATCGCATCGGTGTATCTGATATAGGCGGGCCAGAGGCGAGCTAAACAGATGATGACAGCGCTGCGACATCGAAGTCATTAGTAAACGTTGCAAAATCGCTACGGATGAACACCAGTTGTTTGAAACGTCTTTGGCCACTACAATGAACGAGTTAGACCTGGCTTTTTATCTAAAAGAGGAACAGAAGACGCAGCTTGAATCGTTCCTTTGCACGAAGGACGTTTTTGCTGTTTTGCTGACCAGATACGGCAAGAGTTTAATATACCAGTTAGCTTTGCTGGTAGCTAAGCCTATGGGGCTCTAGCTACGTCACCCCGTGTATTGTTGTGATTGGTCATAGTGTTATCCAATTGCATGCAGTGAGATTTTCAAATGCATGCTTGGTACCGCCCCTCCAGTTGGGCCATTTTCATTACTCAGTGCCAGACCCTTGGTCTGGATTTCCAGGCTTATAGAAGCCGCCAAAAAGAACAAAACGTAGATCTTCGAGATTGTAACTTTAAATCTTAAGTGCGTAACTTTTTGATATTAATTACATTCAAGCCATTGCCAAATGAGTTGCTACAAAGCTAATTAAGACTATCACCTTCACAAAACTCTCTCTGTATTTCTCAGTATGGCTATGTTCAGAAGATTGTGTCGTCCGGTGACTTTCCCGCGCAGAAACTCAAGTGAAAATAATAACCTCTTCTGAAGAGTCCATCATGTTTTTTTTAATCCTCTGTGTCCTCCTTGGCTACTAGCAACTGCGTGGAGAAGGGGTGGTGGAAGGGTTGTATCATGTGGACGCGCCGACATGGGGAAGAAACGAAGCAGTATAGCTCACGAAACAAACACCAAAAAAAACTTGCATTTAATTAAGCATTACTTAGTTAGCTTAGAGAAGCACAGGATATAGAAAGTGGAAGTATTTAAGTGCAAGTTTTTTCTGCTTGCTTGTGCAGAAAAGTCTGAGAAGCCCTTTATGAAAGTGAGGACGGTGCTCCATGACGTCCTGCTTGGGAGAAGAGAGCGAACAAGGTTTCATCATCTGGTCCAAGAGATCTGCTTAGATAGCGCTCATTTCAAGGGTTATTTTTTTTACATTGCTGTAGCAGGGCGAGGCTACGCTGGAAATAGGTTCGTTATAAACTATAAAGTAGCCACATACTGTAGTTTGGAGCAGCTTGTCATGTCCAGAACATTAATAATGCATTGGCGATGCATGTGTTTTAAAAGAAAAGCATGCTACGTAATCCTGGCCTTAAGCCCAGTTGCTCAAGGTGTAGCGGTTGAACAAAACAAAAACTTTTGGGATATTTTTCGAGCTAGCTACCACAACAGCCCATAGACTGTGTGTTTAACAGTGTGTGCATGTTTGTGTGCGGGGGGGCTTCTGATGATCAAAGCCCTGAGAAGTCTGTGCTCAGCAGGTACAGAATGTGTTTGGTGAACTTGAAGGAAGTGTGATCCACTTTACATACAAACCCCTGAAAATTTAGAACATCATTCCGCCATATGGACAGGACACCACTGCAAGGGAATTCTTAACTAAAGGAGTTGGGGAAAAAAAGGCAGTGCATTAGAAATACAGAGAAAACACAAGAAAGAAAACGCACAAAAACCAAAGCAAACAACCCAGAGGCATCTGTCTGAACCACATTCCTTTATGGTTTTATTAACATGAACAAACATTGTCCTGTGTGTATGAATAAAAAGAAAAAATAGCGTTTCAGGGTATCTAGTCCCCGAACACTCCTCCCTCCCCCCTTGTGATGTCGTGGCTTGACAGTGGACATGGACAAGCACAATGGACGACATAGAGAGAATACGTTACAGCCAACAAAAGGCAGGGGTTAACATGACCGCCGCGTGTCATGCGGGCAACGGGAGCTGACGTGCGACTATATGACTGTTTCATAATTCATCAGATCTCAACCCCGAGAAATGAAACAGCAGTCCCTGTCAAGAGCATTTAATCCGGGCTCCAGCGTTGAGTGAAGATGTCAACAATCTGTCAGCTCCATTTGACGCGCAACTTGTCACGGCTTCTGCCAAACACCTACACAGTTAAGTGACAGAGAACAAAGGAGGTGGGGACCGAGGCGGGGCGAAGAGGAGAAGAGAAAGCCGACACGAAAGATCCGGCGTGACAGCGGTGTGAACATGTCACATTGTCTATTTGAAACTTTTGTGGTTACAACTTCAGATGGGTGTACCATTACCCCTTTGGATTCGCCCCATTTTTCCTCCGGGTGTCGGTTTTTGGATACTTCTCCACTCACAAGTGAAATATGAACCGTCTCGGCTAGAGCTCTGAGCACTCTGTCCACAGAAAGGTGGACTCAGCAGTTTTAGATCATTTAACTCTTTGGTCAATTTGTCTCTCTAGTCCCTTTGCTGTCCTGTGGCATAAAGGGATCACAGAGCGTCTGGGTTGCTAAACATTTGCCTGCTGTCTGCAGTTTACTGACATCGTGTCATTTGATTTGCTCACATTAAAGCTTACATTTTTCACCGTTTACGCCATTTGCTGCAAAGTCGCCCCCAGTGCCACCTCACTGTAAGCTCTGTGATTATTTTGATGAGGTACGGAAATAGCTGTTTTGCTTTTTCTCGCACTTAATTATGTCAGCTTCCAAAACATCTTAATCTTGAACTTATTTCCAAACACTACATAATAAACTAAGATGTAAAAATGGAATCATGAATCATTACTGCTGTAGGCAAATAAACAGCAACAAATACAATTAGGGTTGTTGATTTTTGGGGTTTTTTTTATAGCAGGATTTACTGATTTTCTAATTTGGACTATAGTGGCACTGTAGCAACCTTGAGCTAACAGAATCGACTGAGGGAGATGCTGTTAATGCTACTCTCTTCCTGTCACAGGTAAATTGACGAGGACATAAATAAATAAAAATCTGTATCCTACCCATCTAGATTCAACGTCGACAATTTAATCTTTAAACAATCAAAGCTGAAATAAAATCTGGTGACAACATTTCACGTTGCTAAGTTTACGCATCACAGACTTAGACTAAACACATTATGTACACATCATTACGGACTCCTTGTCGAGCACGAACGTGTGTCTATAGATGTTAACAGGTGAAATCACAGGTCAGACACCTTGTCTTGTCTGTGTGATGGAAGATAAGGGCCTGTAGTAAAGACATGAGAATGATTTTTTTTTAAACAGAGATTGAGTGGTATTACCCTTTAACCTCAACTGTCCATGTACTGTTTCTATGCCAACAGCAGTCTTTTAGCTCTGACTGGCTACTGGTGTGTGTGTGTGTGTGTGTGCGTGTGTGTGTGTGTGTGTGTGTTGCACTGCTCTGTTCTGCCCAGCAATGGCCTATTTATTGCAGTTTTTGAGAAAAAAAAAAAGGTACACGTTACCTTGACATATTTCATATACAGTGCACTACATGCCCAAAAGTATGTGGACATGCGGATGTCACACCTGTATGCAGCTGTTGAACATCTTATTCCGAAACCATTGGAATTTCTGCTAGAACAGGCTCCACTCTTTTGGTTTCAGACTTTCCAACAGATTTTGGAACCTGCTGGCAGCAGGGATTTGCTCCCAATCAGCCACAAGAGCATTAGGGAGTTCCAACCGCTGATGTTGGCTGATGTGGTCTGGCTTGTAGTCGGCATTCCACTCCAAAGGTGTAGGCTGGGGTTGAGGTCGAGTTCTTTAGGTATTGTTATGTTGAACCAAGAAAGGGTCAAACTAAAAGTGTTCTGTTTACACTGTGTGTAGCGTGAAGGATGCCACAACTACATGTCATTGTGCAATCCTGCTTTGTATAATGACAATAATAAGTCCTTGAATGTGAGAAGCACAATATTGTCTAAAATATCATTATATGCTGTAGCATTAAGATTTCCATTCGTTTGAACTAATGGATCTAAACCAGGGGTCTTCAACGAGTTTTAAGCCAAGGACCCCTTAACTGAGAGAGAGACGGAGCAGGGACCCCCTACTACATCGCAAACATTTTATTAAATTGTATAAAAATGAAGTTGCGTATTAAACTGGGCCTACAATAACATATAGGGCGGCCTAAAGCCTTTAGACATACCTTTTTTTTTGCATAGAATACTACGCTATTAAAATAATACTTTTACTATACTATTTTATAAATCATGTTTAAATGTTAAACATACATGTGGCCCAGTGAATCCTTAGGATGAACTGGATCTGTGGAGTCTACCTTGGTGACTACCTTACCTATGGGCCAGTAAGCCTATCAGCAATGGTTTTTTTCCACAAATAGGCTGATTTATATTTGCTAATAATATGTTGGATTCATGTTAACACATTTTTATTTTGTTGAAACAACCCCCCCACCCCCCCTGCAGTTACTCTGAGGACCCCCGAGGGGCCCCGGACCCCCTGTTGAAGATCTCTGATCTAAACCATGAAAAACAGCCCCGGACCAAAACTCCACAAAAAGTGTGTGTGTGGCCTCAAAGTTATAGTCATATCGATAGTTACGTATTGTAACTCCAGATTCTATGAGTATATATGTACCACCCTCTAACATAACTTAACTGGTCAATATTTGCCAAGCGCTAACCAGCCATCCTCCTGTAATGTCAATAGCAGTTTGCTTTCCTGTGGCAGAGTAGTTTTCAACAGAGACTTTATTTTGAAGGGGAACACAGAAACATATTTCACTGTGGAATGGCCACGTGACGTAAGAACACTATTGAGGCCATAGTTTTTAAAGGATTGAGATCAGATCTCAGTGTTATATTTCCTCACTGCCGTGTAGCTTTTTCTAGCTTAATGGTCACTGAGAACATGTGTGTCACTTAACAAATGGGCTGCTTTGCTCAATATGCAATTAACCTATATCGCCGGATGAAAGTTTTCAGTCCACCGAGAAGAGTTTTCATATAGTGAATTTCTAAAAGTGGCAGTATACTGTGCAGAAATCAATCCCCTTTTCTCTCCATTGATTCCATTAAAAGCCTTTTTGGAGATTGATTACACTGAAAGCCTCCCTCCGCTTTAGATTACAGTTGCACAGTTCCCATCTCATTTTTTACAGTCCAAAGATATGGGCATTTATTCTATTACAGTGCAAGGTGCAAAGCCTGAAGCCTGAACATCAGAGACCACCCTTTTCTAAGAATAATACTTTGTACAGATAGTGGAACATCCGTTTGAGTATTGGGTATTGCCCTGCTTTCTCAGATAAGCATTATCACTCTTATCATTCCCTTTCAAGATCCGTTTTCTCCCATCGCCATCAAATTGCACGTTTCATGAAATCTGAAAACAACTCTGCAAAGCGAAGTGATTTTACCTGTTTTCAACTCGCTGTCGCGCTCGTTTTTTTGCGAGCACTGACGACGCTGCACACAGTTATTTCAGTGCAGTGGGAGCTCTGTGAACTTGCATTGTGTTCTGGATGAAAACAAAATAAATTGCATATAGATTTCTTTGTATGCCGTAGCTCTCAATACTGCAGGCTTATCTCTCTAATGGAATATTTATCAGTAAAGAGTACAGCAAAAAGGATGCTGCCCATGGCGACTGAATGCATAACACATTTAGTTATTTCCTTGTGTTTGTATATCGACCAGATACATGCTCAACAATATGAAGGCTTGTACGGGGAATTCCTTACTCAGCACCTTGTGGAAGTAGCCATCTTGAGGGTAACGTCAGTGTCCTTGCTAGCCTGCTCTATGATTCATTTATCCGTCACATATTTCTGCTGAGCATACCACTATCTGCTACTGGGGTGTTTATGAATATATCCACAAAATGATATGAAAGCAATACCACTTCGAAAGATCTGGGTTATTTCACTGAAAAATTGATCGGATATGTCTCTTGAAATTGCATTTCTCTCACTCCCAAGTTGTTTAATAGTGTGAATTTCACAAGAGTGCAGCTATGTGTATAGGGAGAAAGACAGCTGGGTTTTGCATATGGTTGTGTATGACCTTTCCTTGGTCCGCTGCGCTGCTTAGTGCAGTATTTTGGCAGACTTAGGTGTTGTTGCTGAATAGATAAGTGCTCATCCTGAAACCTGTCCCTGTGAGGTCTGGCTTCTCAGTACCATGCTTGCATTTTAAAAGGTTACTTTAGGATGCCAACTTGAGCCTCCGCATTGCCCAAGGCTACTTCTCCGTCTCGCCAGCCCCTCCTCGTTACCCTCCTCCTCTGGCATCTACCAATAGGATATGGATCAGGAGAATTACGGGGGATGGGGTAGGAGTTTATGAGTCTGTCCCGGACTGCCAAATTGAGCCAGATGACAGAAAAATCTAAAATTAGCCTACAGTCACTGGACGTCTGCCCAAACAAGTTTATGACTCTAGTATGTCCTTAAAACATTTCCATTTGCTGTAATTGTCTAAACAATGTCTTATGATTATTATATGTGTGGTTGAGCCTTTGTGTTCATTTATTTCACGTACAAGTGCCCTGCCAAGGATACGAAATGAGAGAAATCGATCACAGCGAGGACATGTAGCCTTCCTGCACTTGAATTTGAAGTGGAATTAAGAATGTAACCTAACATCCATTGGCAGTTTGGTGTGGCACCCAATGCTGCTTTTTAATGTCACTATATTTTGGGCCAGATTTTGATAAATCAATTAAATTAATATGAGTGACAAAAAATACTACTGAAAAAAACAAACCAAAGAAGTACAAATCTGCAAATCCTGTCGCACAATGTTTAAGGCTCAAACACCGTATTTAACCATATACAGTAAAGGGTTGACATTACGATGTGGTCGCACACAATGCAGCTTGTTGCCTGTGTTCCCAAGGCTCTCTTGCTTTCCGCGCAAATCTTGTGTTGTCACTTGTTTTGTTGAGCTTCTCTTCCTTAATTGGAGTTTCTGCCACACAGCAGACCGAAAACTTTAGTTTAGCCTGAGTCCGTCTTGTCACTAACTACATCTACACAGTGGATGAGTAAGTTGGACTCAATAAAGGTGTGATTGTTCTCTAGTCTTCAAAGGATTCAATGGAAAAAAGTGCATTCTCATTTCTTTAAGAACAGCTGTAAAACTTATATGCAATGCATACTGCTGATTGTTTTTAGCACACAATTTCCAAATCCACGTCCCTCACAATTTAGTTTATTTAATGATTTTGCAGCACACAACAAGAAGATTCTGCAATACATGAGGACACTCCCATGTCTATATGTAGATTGAAAGAGTATTTTTTCGCGGTTTGCAGTTACTGTCCATCTGGAGACCCCTTACTGACGCAATTTCAATCTAAGTGACCGGGGGACAAGATCCACACAGTCTTTATTCTGCCTTTTGAAGCTCACTCGAAGCTAATATGAGGCGTCAGCAGTCTCAGTTAGTTAAATCGAGTGGGCACTTTCCAAACATCCAGGCTTTTTGGTGCAACATTCCGTCTCTGTGCTTCCACAGACAGTGTTTGCTTGCTGAGCCATGGCAGAGAAACAAGCTTGAGCTCAACTTTAGGTTGCCTTTTTACAAAGAACAAGGATTGTAGAATTTGTACCCCATAACTTACATTGAAATCACTTTAGTAAGGGATCTCTTTGTAGCCAATAGCCAAAAGGAACAATTCCAGCAGCCAATAACCCTTTCAATGTGGACATGTGAGTGTAGAACCTATCCTTTATCCACAGTTAACCTTTCCATATCCTTAACTTAGTTAAGTACTTACACTAGTTGCCTAACCTTATACTGTAATCGCCATGCACAGATGTTGTTCGAATAATCAATGTAAAAAGACAAAGAAACATTATCATTTGTCATTCAAAATGTCAGTGAACATAATGTCACGGTCATTCTTAAAGGGGAACCATTTTTACACAGAAAAGGTCAGTTGACTAGTCACGGGGAGTACGACTCAACCTGTGAACACAGTTGTAAAATGTCTTCTGTGACTAAAGAATATAAGCAGTCAAGGAAATCAGCCCATCATCAGGGGTGATTTTCTTGAAAGCCTGCTTTGCCAGGTGGTCATGAGCGTACAGTACAGGCAAGGAGGGTCTAACAACAACATGTTATCTGTTGCATTATGGGAAATGTAAGAGACGGCGGTTATTGTTTTTAGCTTGACTAAAAGTCACAATATCCTCACCTATGCTACTTTGATTTTCACCATTGTTAAATCAGTCCAGTGTCTTTAGAGAAGTGGGGGTGGTGAGCTGACTGACAGGGTCAGACTGACACGTCACATGAGGGGGTGTGGGGGTGTTGGTCTGACTTAACACAGCCATTGCAGCTGTGTGGAATGAGATTGATCCAGGAGATTGTTTCAGGAAGGAGAAGCCTGTGGCAGGCTGACAGCTGCACGCAGAGAACACTATTGAAGACAAAAGACTCTGAAAGACTAGTCTTGCTTCTTGTTTCCCACAACACACCGTTTTGTTAAATACGCCTTTTAAAACCTGAACTACGACACAAGACGGCGTGGTCAACGAAGCAAGCAGGCTCCAGAGTCAGTTTAAAACCGCACAACCACTCTTAGGTAGGAAAGTAGACACTCATCCAGGCAAGCACAGGTCTCATTGTCACGTTAAAGTGATGGTTCGGAGTAATTTCGCACCTCGACCTCTAGCCAAACCACACCCAATAAGCTTTTTCCCCCTTATTATAACGTACCTATTTGAGCCTGAATACACAGAAAAGCCACTGTTGTAGAAGCTCTGGGTCTTTGTATCGAAACGGCAGATCATGGAACGTCTCTGGATTGAACATTTTAGCTTTTAAACCGCAGCCAGGATATATACAACTGTGTGGCATCTTGTCCTATTGCCTCACGCTGCAGTAGCTGCTTCTGCTGTTCACTCGCTTCTTGATTCTTCTTTACCATTAGTCTCTTCCGGCAATATATGTGCTCTGTGCGTGATCACGCGTGATGTTGCGTGATGTCGCGGGATCTCGCGCGATAGCAGCTGTGAGGAGTATCTATCAGGCAAGTGTTATTTAAATATACTTCTGGTGTAGTTACAAACTTTCTAATGCCTCTTTTTATAAATACATAAAATATTTGATCTAGTGTAGACGTTTGGTATTAATCCGGGCATTATTAGTGGGGTTATTTACGAGATACAAATGTGGGTCCATTAGCGCCTGCACTAAGCTAACCAGCTGATAACGCTTACTCGACCAACGTTATAACAAGGGGGGAAAAGCTTATTGGGGGTTGTTTGGCTCGAAGTCATGGTGCAAAGCAGCCTAGAGTGAAATTACTCCGAACCATCACTTTAAATGGAGACAAATACTAGCTGTGTTCCTTCGTTGTTCTACGAGCCCAGGTTAGCTTAGCTTTGTAACACCATTCTTTTATTTTTATTTTTTTTTATCCCTCATTAATGGGAGTTCAAAAATAAATTGCTGGTGTACCCCTTTAAGATTTAGGTTTGGTTTATTGTTATTGTTTTATAATCTGTGATAAATGCATTTCACCTGCGGACAAAAAAAAGGAACAAACAAATGCAAACCCTCTCACACATGTGGACATACACATGCACACCTACCCCCACAGAGCCATGACTAAGCCTGCTAGATTACCCCATCCCTGTTGGCACCGTGCTGCTGTTGGGGACATCGGGCCTTGTCCTGTGTGGTTGGCTGGCTACTGTGCTGTGTGTCCCGGGGTGCTCAAGTCACAGGGTTTAGCTGCTGCTGCCACTAACCACAGCCATCTGAACTCCTTTCCCATTCTGACCCCAGGCAGCACACAGTCTGCTGCTTCATTAGGTCACTCCACCACCTCTAGCTAGGGGGGGATTTTAAGGCAGGTCCAGTCTGGATTACCATATGGCTCCTCTTGGTTGTGCTGTCATGAAATATGAATCCTACACAAAGACTACTGCTCCTAACACGCTTAGAAGTGTCACATGCACAGTTCGACTCTGGGGGCATCCATGTTGCAAAGATTTCATCACGCTTGAAAGTCAAGAGGTATTGTATTGTGAGTTGCTTGGTTCATGGTAGAGTCCACATTCTTTACCTTAGCTCAGTCCGCATTATCTTCACCTACTTCGGTGCAGAAAAATTTTGCGAGACACAAATATAAATGTGTTGGAAAAATCCGCTCTGCTGGAAAAATCATCGTGTTGTGGTTGTAGTCCTGAAAGACTTTCTTCAACTTTGATTGTCTTGTCTTCTTCTCGATCCACACCCTCAATTAGTGCAAATAAAATCCTGCCTTGGCGAAAAAGTGCTCTGCAAAACTACAATTGCGGTCTTACTGAACATGACATGTAGCATGCAGAGACTTTTAAACATTGCAGAGGCCCAATCTGTATGTCAGGTATGGAAGAGGTTTTATTCCTTAAGGCACAGAGGTGGTTTAAGCGACAGAGGCCAGATAGTGGAATCAACATGCCTGGGAGGTTAACACAGAATGACAAGACAGCCAAGGGTCTTGCATGATGAAGTGTGTACTGTAGAATTATCTTTTGCTGAAATTTTAAACATACAGGATTTGCCTAAACATGTCGATTAGGTTTCTTTTGCACACTTTCTGTATGCATTTCACTTGGCAGAACTGGTATGGTAGCACTGCCACAAAGCAGATTGTTTAAATAAGACAAAATAATATGATGAAAATTATTTTTTATTTTAGGTCACTGCACTAATATAAAAAAATGATTGTAATGGAAACATCTTATAAAACACCACTTGAACAATCATTGGAAACAACTTGAATCGTCTCCTCCATCTGGCAGATTGTCTCACTCATCTGGCAGTATGTTTCACCCAACTGGCAGCATTTGTCTGCATGATGGAGAACTGGAACTGGTTCTGATTCACGTTGATAAACTTCTTTGGTCCCATTTGCCATTTCTGACAGGTGTCGGCCCTATGTATGAAAAACAATATCTCAAAGTCCCGGCCTGAGCTGTGGGACAACCTTTGGGGTGTTGAATGTCACCATCTGTTGAGGACCTGCTTAGTTGAAGTCATTACAGCATGTGGAGTAGAGAGCGCAGCTCCAGCTCTTATCCATGAGGACCACCACGGTTTATTGCACAGAAACTCAGGTGGACCCTGATCTGATTTCAGAGGCACAGTCAGCGATCGGTGGGAGTATTTGGGTTGACATTATCAACTTCTAATTGTTGTGCACACAAGAAAATCCACTCACATTACATACAAGTCCAGTAGGCTATTGTTGGGAGTTAGGTCCCATCATGTTATGTACCTTATGTACTTTATGCCTTTAAATAAATACTGTAAGCTACACAGTCTAAACTATGACTAAACACAATGTTTAATTACTTCCACTTTGCCATTTCTTGGAATAATGTAGCTTCGATCAAACTTAACTCGTCCTGCACAGATGTTTCGCATGTACTATGTGAGACTTTCTGAAAACTTACAGTATGCTAACTAGTTTTCAAGTTGCATTAACTGATGCATCAGCCTACTAACAACATTAACATTGATTTTGTGTTGTGGGTCTACCCTAGGGTGACCAGATTTCCTGGAGCTAAAACGGGACACTTTGCGCGTGACCGTAGTGTGTTTGTGCACGCACACGCTTTTTAACGTGAACATATGCCTGCCCAGGTCAGACACAGACAGTAACTTCATTATTTTGATCCTAGGCTCCTCCTTTAATAATAAGTGTTTTTTCCTGTGAAATTAACAAAATTGCAGTAACAGCCTTTTTCAGTTTAGTGTGACATTTATGTTGAGATTTTTTCTAAAAAAGATTTTTTGAAGTGTTATTTATTCCAATAACAGCAAAGTAATTAAAATGATTTATTGAAAATTTTGAGCATTAAACACTTAATTTCCTGCATTCTGGTGAATTTTTATGCACCTATTTCTACCTTTTTCTGAATCAATGTATGCTGCAAATATCTTTATTTAAAGAGAAACAGATTACAATCCAAATATAAAAACATAATGGAATATATTGCAGTAAGGCTGTCAGGCATTCTGTATTGCTTTCAACTATTTATTCTCCTTTGGATGGACTTTTCTAATTATATCTGAGTCAGCACCCATGTAGCCTGTTTTGCGTCTTAAGTAACCTCCTTAATGTGCATATGACAATTATTCACCTCAATGATACATTCATTAATTTTAATTTATTAATAAACCCCTGGACTGTAATATTTCAGATGTTTGAGCAAGATTTACTGCTCTTTGTGCACATTCAAAGTATATAAACACAGTATATGTGTTCTCTGTGATTTGGAGGAGTCGTGATATTTTGAGAAAAATAAAGTGATAATAGGCTATTACAAGAAGAAAGTCACAAGCTATATTTCAGAAAATAATCTATACCTGCACCATAGTCTGCTGTGCATTACGTGATTGCTCTGCTGATACAGTAGATCTCAGACCTTCTGACAGACACAGAGCCCCGTTTGGGTCTCTGGTCTCTGAATGAGACAAATTGTTTAGCCATGGAAGTGGTTGTACGCTGCTCTACGTCGGAGGTGGAAACCCGAAACTAAAGAAATACACGGAGCACAAACGCAACACATCTGCCGCAGCATGGCCACAGCTGAGCTCATCCATAAACCTGAAGCTGCCCTGCATTTTACAGAGAGAGTGGACACGAAGAGACCCACAGGTCTGCTTCAGAGCTCCGTGTGTTTGAGTCTGAACCGTAGACTGGAAACGTCACGTCACGGGAACTTCAAACTAAATCATTAGTATTGCGCTCCTAAACTTTGTGTTGATGGCATCAATGTATTAGACTGATTTGGCTACGATTCCTCCGAAAACTTTACCCGGCTTTCACAGCTTTCCTCACGGAGCGACGGTTGCTAGGTGATAGGCAACAAATACAGCATGGTCGGACCCCGCACGTAGCTGCCCGTTCTATTCGCCTCGGAAAAATAAACTGGACAAAGTTACATTGGGGGCTACATTCAAAACATTCGGGGCTGAAGACACGGCAAAATCGGCTGACGCCGCTCCTGGTGTAAACCGGGACATTTTAGCGTCCCGACAGGCTTTTGTCGGGACTCGGGACAAGCAATTAAAAATCGGGACTGTCCCGGTCAAACCGGGACGTCTGGTCACCCTAGTCTACCCACTTTTTCAATATTTACCCTCCTTTCAGCTCTGGTTTGTTCTTCACCAAGCCCTGACAAATATCTGTCTAGCTGCTATATGTTTCTATAGTTTTCTCACAAGCTAGTTGCTAACTTTGCTACTAGCTTTTCTGATAAGCTAGCTGCAGACAAGGTTAGCAACCAGGTTGTGAGAAAAGCTGCCATTTGGAGCTATGCAGGTAGCAGACAGTGAATTGAGGTTTTTTTGGTGAAAACGGGTGACTGCTGCTGCTGATAATGAGATTGTTCAGAGCAGTGATACTAAACCAAAGAATAATTGTGCTGCAAAACAAAAAACAATGAGCTAAAGCAGGCTACAAAGCTCAGTAGAGCTGCAGAATCTGGTGAGGAGTAACCATGTACCTCTTTAATTCTTTGCTATGAGAAGCCTCTTACGTTACAGGTAGTGTTGTACTTTATTTCTAATATAAATATATACATAGGAAGGCTTTAAGTATGCATACAATGCACAGTTGGGTTCAATCAAGCTCCCATCAGCAATGAGAACCCAGCTGTGTTCAGTCACTCTGTTCAGTCCTCTGTTTTGCAAATATGCAGAAAGTGTATAGTATATTCAACGGCCACCCTTTAAAGATGCTTACAGGTGAGTAAGGTCCAGTGCTTTGAGATAGGCCTACTGCACAATTAGTTCCATCCATCTTCCATGGTAAACAGAGTTTGATTACATTTTCTGGTGTTGTACATACTGCAGGGCGCTCCGTCTTTCATCCCTGCCTTAGGATTCTGTCACACATCAGCAAGGAAAGGAGACTGAGGTGCGCCGATTCACCATAGCTAAACTTATCTCCGAGCAGATAATTCTACCGCGAGGAAGGTATTATGTTTCTCTAAACCAACTCACAGCCATAGAATCCCAGTTGATGCGCTTCTCAGGTGGCCATCTTTTTGCCTGAATGGATTTCAAGCTGTGATGTGGAATGATTCCTTTGAGAAAGGTACCCATTCAGATGAAGATAAAGTCATTTAACTGCGACAGCTGTCCTTGGATCTTTGCTTTTTCCTTGATTGCCTGTGATGAAAATATGTGTGTTTCAAGATTAAGACACTTTTGAGAATGATGCTCATTCTCAGTGCGCTATTATTGAAAACTGTTTTCTCTATTACTACTTAAGGACCGTCAGTTGTCTACTCACTGCTGTCATCATGTGGTTTAAATCAGTTGGAGTTCTACAGGTGTATCTTCATGGACTTTGAATATGGGCATTTTAAAGACATCTTGCACACATACATTCATCCTCATGCATCCATGAGCACACACTTGCAAAACTCATTTCTAGAGCCACCATACATGGCAGAACTCATCCAGCCTCCCATTGAGTGGATGTTTTTACACCCACCTTGTCTCGTCTCAGGGATGTCTGCCTGCTGGCTGGGCATTCTAGCGATTTGTTACAACCTGGCACGTTTCCCATCTTTTCTGAAACCATCTCTGCCTCACCTGGCTGTGTCTGCTCCATCTCCCCATGCAGAATGAGGGTATTGCTGTCCCCACAGGCCTACAACATGCTAGCCTCTGGAGGTGCAGCATGCTCAGTTGGCACAAACATGTTACTCAGTAACAAAGTTTGTTTTGGTAAACCTTTGCACATAGTCCTCATAGTCCTTACTGTTTCAAAGCCCATTAATACTTTTGTTGCTGGTTTATATGTATTTGAAATCCTATATTTGGACGCGTTATCTGCAATTCTTTAGAGAGAAAACATCATGATTGATGTTTTTTTTAGTTTTTAATGTATCTTACCAAAAATTGTCTATCGTATTTTTGATGTTTTTGTAATCTCATGTGGAACGTGCCAAATGTTTGGCACGACATGAAAATTGAAATAAACTAACACCGTTTGGATCTTGGCAAACACATCTTGTGCATTTTATTCAGCCTGTGAAGTTTATCCCATTTCTATGGTGCATTTAAGTATGAATGTCTATTTTCACCTTACTTCGTGTTATCTTCATTGCACACGTAAAACACTACCGCTGAGGGACTCATAAGGTTACCAGAGTCATTGAGTTTAAAATTCTATTCTTGTTTTTTTTTTCTTCTTCAAGCGATGAGGAACAAAAGCAAGAGGTTGCATTGGATGGGGCCATGTTGCTGTTTTGCTACAGGCTAACAGTGAGAAGATTACAAACCAGCATGTCCTGTTTAAAGGCTTTTCGGACAGCAATGGGATAGCTTAGTTTTTCTTCTTTGTCTTAAGCACAATGCTACAATCTGCCGGCTGTTAGATGCACTATATGGCCCTCGATGGTGCCCCCAGACATTTCTTAAAGTGGTTGCCAGATGGGGCAATGAAAATTAGGGGTGTGAATCTTTACTGGTCTCACGATTCAATTTGATTATGTTTATCCTGTCAACGGTTCAGATCGATTCCACCAAGAACTGAAGTGCCACTGATGCCCTGTCCACTTAAGTTTGGTCTGAGGCTTTTTTCTTAGTTAAAATGAAAGAAAACCATAATACTACAGCATAAAATCACATTTTAGACAGTAATTAGTCCAATACCACACTCTGAAAAGTCTGAAAGGGGGGCAACGCCTTAATACTCAAAAGTTTGATATATTTAGAGGTCCGAATCCAGGTATACAGAGGCAGCACAACACTCGACCTGCCTGGCACTACCCATGAACAAAAACAGGTCCATAAAGAAAGGATTTTCCCAGTTTGGTGTGGAAGAACTTGACTGGCCTGTACAGAACCCTGACCTCAACCGCATCCAACTCTGGGGTGAACTGGAAGGTGCCATGTCATTTCTCCGACACTCCATTGTTCCGAACTCTCAATAACCCGAAAAATTTCCTTTGATCCTACAGCCCACTAGTCCGACGTCCACGAATCCCACTATGGCAATGCCAAGACCCGCTCATCAATAGCATTTATTGGCCAGGCGTCCATGCTTACGCAAGGTAACGTAACCTGATGTGTACAGGTCCTATCCTCTGACCAATCGGCTATCTTAACCTTAACCACTCGAGGTCAAATGCCTAACCCCAACCAATCAAGCTGCTTCGTAGGGCGGGTCTTGGCGTGGCCATATTGGGATTCATAATTTCATCACCAGCGGGATGTCGGACTAGTGGGTTCTAGGACCAAAGGGAATTTTTCGGTTTATTGAGAGGTCGGAACAATGGAGCGTCGGAGAAATAAGCAGTCCATCCAGGCAATGGAATGCCATCCAGGCAGTATAGACCAACATCAGTGTTGGACCTCACAAACACTCTTGTGGTTGAATTGGAGCCAATCCCTGCAGCCAGGTTCCAGAAGAGTAGAGGCTGTTAGAGAAGTAGATTAATGCCCGTGGTTTGGAGATCTTCAGCAATCACATATTAGTGTTATGCTCAGGTGTCCACATACTTCTAGCCATATTTAATTTCCCAACGCTGTGTGTTGTCAGATGACGTTGCAATGCACTGTGGTAAAAGTTGATTCAGGGTTAACGCACTCTTTTTCTCCCAGAGTTTTTCTTCACTTTTCCTCTATATATCTTGCTGAATATGTTTTTTTAGTGTGCTGAAGGATGTGGGCTCTGAGTGTCGATATATCTGAGAATTTGTCTTTTGGTCAGAGAAGAACCTTATGTTTACGCCTTCAACAAACTTATGAACAAAAAGCCTCGAGGCATGTGAAACTATCCTAGGATGTGATGACACCAGTGCAGAATGCAGCAATGGGTAAAATAAAACCATTTCTGTGCAGAATCAAACAGATGGATGGCTAAAACGCAGGTGAGTCATGTCCAGTAACAGCAGAGTGGTAAAGGCTGAAATCATTTGGTTTCCAGTGGAGTTTTATCTTTTTGGATCATTTTCTTTTAACAAGTGCCTTGAGGGAGAGCCTTCTGGTTTATTATCACTACAGTTTCCCTCAGATGTCTTTTTTAAGTGGTAAAAACTGCATGAGACCAGAAGAGATTCCTAAAAGAATACATATGTCGCCATTTATTAAAAAGCAGTTGAAATGTTTTGACCCACCAGAACAACTTACAGGACAAGTTTTTTAGTTCACACATGTTTGATGGAAGAGTTACAGAGCACTTCAATTGTAATGAGTTAAAAAGAATGTGTGACATGCCTCAGAAGAAAAGGGTATGCTTTTTTAGCCATGCTAGCTGTATGGCTTTAGGGATGGCAAAACTGATATTTCCATCAGTCACAAATAGCACATTGTGATCACTTTAAACATTCAGTCCCCACCATAAAAAATAATTCAGCACAGGCAAGTATACATACATATATATACCAGAAAGGGGGAAATCCAATGCATTCCCCCACAAGAAAATCGCACCCTGCATGAAACAATCACAGTTCAGGTTCACCGGTTGAGACTTGGACACGAGTGGCTACTTTTGATTTGGGCACTGAGCTTTAAAGTCAATATGACTCTGCCTGCTCAAATGTTAGCACAGCAAACTAAATGACAATACAATGTTTGAAAGCAAATAGTGCTTCTCTGGTATTCTTAGTCGACCCTGTTAATTGACTGAGTAAAAACAAGTGCATCAGCCAGTCCTATGGGAACAAAAACCCTTTCAAGTCCATACAACAAACAGCAGAAAGTCCATTTGATTTGTTTTATACAATTGCATAACCCATGATAATTTCAGACCCAGCATTACACAATTATCTTAAACAAGTCATTGTTTGAGACGTGTTGTTATCTACCCTTGCACTTAAATTAATTTTGCTGGTACCCAAAGCCTGTTCTGGCTGATGTAACCTTGTTATACCAACACAGCACTATAGCAACACACTTAAGCATTCAGCCCACTGAAACGTTGGATCTAATCTCAAAAACTTGAACTTGAGTGAGTCTGTATTGATTGTGAGCCCAGAGAGCAACAATGGGCGCTTTACCCTCTAATGGGATTGTGTTCTTTGTTTGAACACAAAAGTACACCTCTGACATGACTTTTTTCATTTGCAATTAAACAAACCGTGTCCGCCTGCATCATGGGAAGTTAGCCCTCTAATGTTACCGAAGCCTGAAGCGCTCCTTGATTGTTGCTGTGCCGCCAAAATTAAATCTTTTCTAATTTCACCCAGCACTTGTCGAGATTGTTGTCTGTGATTTTTCAGATTGCTTTCTTTGATTGTTCTGTCTCTGAGCAGCTCATATTGCCTTCAGTAATAATGTGTCACTTTTCATGTATCATTTTATTGAAGCCTGATCAAATGCGCTCTGAGAGACAGTAGCTGGATTACATTAAAAAGGCCGTTGGCTGTACCCGAGTTCATTATTCATTTTTTCCCCAGCATTATAAGCCTTGTCCCAGAGAAGCTTCAGAGATTTCTATGCTTGATTGTATCCTTGGTGGGAAAAATAAAGGAGTCTCTGAGGCTTACAGGAGGATTATGACTCCATCGCTCTGCTTTTATTCAGCCAAATTGGGTGTTAGGTTGAATTGGTAATCAATTGAAAATTCCCTGTCCTTTGGTTAGACGGGAGTAATCACAGACTGTTCACTCTCTACTGTAGATCATCACAGTATATGTGTGTCTCTATCAGGACATCTGGATGCATTTCTGCTTCTCCAATTTTCAGTTTTAAATTGAGTGCTGCAAATTATGAGATGTCTGTTTGCATTGGTATATTTTTGGTTGCTAGAGACTCCAGTTGACGGGACTCCTGTAAATAAGGTGTTCATTCTCACATTACCTGATGAATTGGTATTTAATGGCGAAATGGAACTACTTAATTAAAGCTGCGAGCAGCGATGGACGGGCCCTCGCGCCTCTGCACGCGTCGGGGTTACCGGCGGACGGCGCTCCTTGCGACCGTGCATTTGCGCGGCACTCAGACGCCGCAAACCGTCACCAATGAAAAGGGAACTCCCGCCGAGTTCAACGATACCTCACACAAGACTCTACGTCATACGGTTCATTAGCTGTGAAAGGGGGCATGGCTAAAGCATAGGGTGCGGGTCCAACCATCACCAATTAAAAATGAAGACTCTGCTGAGATGAATGATACCTCACACAAGATTCTACCTTAAATGGGTCAGCATGTATGAAAGGGGCGTGGCTTAAACATAGGGGGCGGGCCAAACCATCACCAATTAAGAAGGAAGTCTCTGCTGAGTTCAATGATACCTCACACAAATGTTTACATCAATCGGGCCATTAGTAATAAAACAACTTTTCATCTTTAACATCTTAAGATGGCACAGACCGAGTTTGAAGTTGATCGGATGAAATCTCTAGGAGGAGTTTGTTAAAGTACGACATGTGGAAATGGCCAAAATCGCACTAATTTCGAACATTTAATTCAAAATAGCGGACTTCCTGTTGGGTTTAGGGTATGGCTCTAATGAAGTTTTCTGTACATCTTGACATGATACATATGTGTACTAGGTTTCGTGAGTCTACGTTAAACGCACTGCAGGGGCTCAATTTTCTTAACTTTCTAGGGGGCACTAGCGAGCCATGTTTTTGCGCCTATTCCCGAAACCCTTAAAATACGTAAATTTTCACCAGACTTGATGCGACCGCCAAATTTGGTGAGTTTTTGAATATATTAAGCCCCTCAAAAAGCCAATTCATTTGACGGGAAAATAATAATAGAAAGAAACAATAATTCCTTCAGTTTCAATAGGGCCTTCGCCGCTGTCAGCGCTCGGGCCCTAATGACACATAAATACAGTTTCCAAGTTTGAATCCTGTGTTCCTGTACTTAAGTTGTGTTGCCTCTTGGTATCAAATGTATGCAACAAGTCCTCCAAACCACATGATCATATAGCTTGTTCATTCCTTCCCTCTAATTCGACCCAAAAGAGTGTTTCATAAATTAGCATCCCCAGAAGTGGCACGAAATACGACCCTCAGGAGCGTGTTCTGTCCTCATCTCTCAACGTAACGCTCGTGGTTTTAAGCAGCATTCAGCTTTAGAGATGAAGAAGACCTAAAAATTACAATATGATAAAGAGTCCATCATGCTTTTTAAAAGCTCTAAGTAAGTGGAGGAGGGGTTGGGGTGTGGGTGGGGGTGGCTTGTGTCATGTGGATGGACAGTTTACTTTTATTTTCAAACGGGACAGTTCTCAGCATTTACCTTAGTGAGTACAGTGTTACTACGTACCTCTGCTCAATTTTCATTTTCCTTCAGTACTACGTCTGGGTTTGCGGTATATTCTTGGTATTCTTGGTCAAATCTGAACAGAGGAAGTGGCTGAGAACGAGACGTTGAGGCCATACGCTAGAGTTGTAGTTCTGTAATGGCGGCGGAGAAAGATGCTAGCAAAGCCATTTGGTCCGTTGTGGAACGCTGCCGAATATCCAGAAGTTAAAGCCCGAGCAAGAACAATCTTTGCTGAGTTTTGTTGGTGGCCATGATGTTGTGGCCCTCCTCCCCACGGGGTTCGGAAAAAGTTAGATTTTCCAGCTCACTCCTGGTGAAGTAGTTAGCTAAGGCAAACTCTAGCGATGCTAAGCCGACGTCACGACCAAAAGTTAGCGATTGGTTATGGCAGACCCAGAGTGGCTCTGGGCAGATCCAATAGTTTTAAATTTCAACAGAGTAACCGCCTTGAAGGAAGTTAACACTTGTCACTGGAGAGTGGCCAGACTCTCTGTAATAATGAAATGTCTGGTAGGACCAGGCTACATTGTTATCACAACTGACAAGAAATGACAGCTTAACATGCAAAAAGAATATAGATGTTACAATGAACCAGAATTATCCTTCAAGTAAACTCATACTATAAAATAAGCATGATTTAGGTATTTGGATTAGCATAACTATTATCAACCATCAACCATACCAAAATCTGATCCGATTACTAGGGCTGGGCGATATATTTTTAAATGAGATATGGAATTAGACCATATCGCATATATCGATATAGTTCAAATGTGATCCTTGCTCCCATAGATATATACACAGATGTCGCCTTGAGGTTCTAAACATATGTCAAAACCGCCGCCATCTTGGAACAGGGGTCCGAAGCATTCAGATCAACGCTAAAGATGCCGGACTTTTGTACTGCTTAATTATGTTCGATAGAGGAAATGAAAAGAACAAACAGCAATGAATAACATTTAACAGGTGACAATTTGTTTTATGATTATGTATGCCGCCTTCGACCAGCAATCTGAGCTCCGGCGGCAGCGGGAGGCTGAGAGCTCCGTGGCCGGCCGCAGCGTCTCTTCCCCCGGTAAAAACACAGCTTTGCCTCGCTGCTGCGCCGGTCCCCGCTGATCCAGATCGGACCAGCCAAAGACAGAGTGGTGATCGGTAGGATCTTACACGTAGTCTAGGACGACCTGTATGTCGATATCGGCGGAAAGTTCCACTAAGTTTGCCGGCGGCAGGCGGACGGAGAGAAGCTACAGAGGGGCAGCAGAGACCGTCTGCGGCTGCAGGATCTGGAGCTCAGTGCCCGTTAAAATTACATGTAACGCATAAATACATACAGAAATAAATAGTGGAGGAATGAGCCTGGACATTTCAGTCTGTTTTAAACTTCACCTTGAAGCAGAAACTCTTAGTTCAGAAGGGTGAAGTTTCCGTTTCAGATCTGTGAACCGATCATAATAAATATTCTTTGTATTAACACATTAATTAGTTTCTTTGTTTTGTAGTCGATAGTTCATCTTTTAGTTTACTTAAGTGGAAGCAGTATCAAGTGGAAGAATGGGACTATAAACCTAGGCTTACAGGCATGAGGCATTACATTTTGAACAAAGTAGATTATATTAATATCAAAAGCTTAATTGACCTTTGGAACGAATCACAAATATGGAGCTTTGATTTCAAAAAAGGTACTCCTGTTATACAGTATTTAGGTTTACATTTTATTGTTATTTGAACAGCTGAGCATTTAATCATGAACCAGGTGAAGAAACCGGTTTATTATTTATTTGATTTTGCAACTGTCTCTATGAAACTACTTGTGACATGTCATATTTGATTTTGGCTTTGACTGAACATTTGCTCTCACTTTGCGGAAAAAAATATCGGGATATATATCGTATATCGATATTCAGCCAAAATATATCGGGATATGACTTTTGGTCCATATCGCCCAGCCCTACCGATTACTGCCTGATGCCAGTGTGTTGAATGGACAGGTTTTGGTTCCAGCTGGTGAAGATTAAATGAGATGAGTGGGTGTGTTCCCTGCAAAATGCACATTAATAAAGCTCAATGTTAGAGTGAGTATCAAACATATCAAATATAATTATTATGCTGAGAAAACCGGAGAAAAAAAAGGCCCAGTTTGAACATAACCAGGATAATCTTTTAAATTTAAGATAATAATAGCGTTACTTATTATACTGTAGCACCTTTAAATTAGGCATTATTTTCAGAACAAAGTGCTTCACAAGAGTAAGACCAGAAACGTTAAAGCTTTAGTGCGTAACTTTTTGATATTATTGAACATCCGGGGGCGGTGCGCGGCAACAGTTTTGTTGTCATTACTTAGAATTCCTTATGGGGGCGACAGAAACTACGCACTACTGCTTTAAAAAAGACCAAGCAATAAAAAAAGGAATGAAATAAAAATAAACAGTAAAATAATACTTAAAAATGAACAAATTACAAACATTAGACAAAGGACAGTTGGGTCTTCGGCTGCTTTTTAAAAGCATCAACAGACAACACAGATCGTATGACAATAGGTGTTCCACAGTGTCACCTTTTATACAAGCTGTCACGTTTTTTTTGTTGTTTTTTTTTTATGTGTGTGTATTTGGAGATATTCACTCAATTAAAGGAAATGTTCTTCTGGACAACTATGAACAAATTCTTTGAAAACCCTTGAACTTAACTTGGGATATGTTTTTAATGGTCCCAGACTTCAGTTTCTCTGATGTCAGCTGGAAGCGCCTCGCAAAAGAGCCTGGCTTCCACTTGCACTGAATTTTCTTGGATGGGTCGATCTCAGTGGGACACTGTAATGTAATTTCTTTTTTTCTTCCTTCATTCTTTTATCTACTATTTCAAAAAAAAAAAAAAAAAAAAAAGCTTTTGATCTGAATCTACAAGGGGGAGCCTGTGAATGTTATCATTATGAGCATAATTTCAACTGGAATATTATTTTTCAAGGAAGCGGGCACAATAAGTGAAACTGACAATTTCAAGATGAGATAGAAAACAGATGGGGACAGAGACTAAATGAATAGTTCCCAACTTAAGAGAGGACTGTAGTTTGTGAAGATAGTCAAGCTGTCTGCTTTAAATTATATTTTCTTGGAGCCCTTGTTCTTTTTCTGTGTCTCCATCAGCTACTGAATGGAAAGTGGGCTCCATTTTTTGGTTTTTATTTGTTTCATGAGTGAGACAGTCTGGATGTGGTGATGTAAAAAGCGCGTACGCTTTTAATTAAATCTTTCACCGTGGACAAGGGGAGGGTGGACAAGGGGAGGCATTGTTTTTGTTTTGCAGAAGTAGTGCTTTAGCGAGGAAAGGTCTTCTATAACTGCATGTATACACACACAACTCTATCATATTAGAATGAACCTCTTTATAAACACAAAAGCCTTTCATTCCCAAATTATAGCCACGGTTTGAAAAATTAGAACGTGTGGCAACGAGGTTGTTTTCTAACTAAATGAAAAAAAGAAACATTTATTTTCTCTGTATATGTGACCTTTATTTAATCACAGTGGTGTCTTGAGATCGAAATCTCATTTTACACAGAGTCCTGGCCAAAATGGCAACATAATTATGTTACAAGAAGCACTAGAACCAACACTCACAGAAGGAAAAAAACTAAACATGAAAGGCATTTAAACACATTTCCTAACATGGCACTAAAACAAAGACCTTTGCAAATAAAACGTAATAACTGATTAATAGCATTTTTTATAGACTATATAGTTGATATCAAAAGATAGAATTCATCCATTTTTTATTTTTTTTCTTCTCCAGAATAGATATAGCAAGCGTCCTTAATGCAGAGGAAGTCCAGTGTCTGGTTCACTGTTTGTAGTTGAGCCCAGTCCTGAGCACTGGCTGTATAACACTGCAAGGGGAGCGATAACTTCAGACAGAGTGTGTGTTTTATGTCTCCACAGAAAGTACACTATAAAGAAACTTCAGTAGCATCAGTGCACCTTCAAAGTGCCGGAAAGCACGACTAAGGCCTTGATTTTGTGTCTTTCCTCCTTCTGTCTATCCTCAGCTGGAAAAAGTAACAGTCAACTAGGTCAGGGCTCTGTCGGGTTATCAACCTGTTTGTCCAACCTCTCCTCAAACCCACTTTCAAATACAGTATGTGCAAAACTCATTTCATGTACTAAAGAATATTCGGGAGACCTTGATGAATTACACAGAAGCATTTAATGAGCACTCAATTGAGGAAAGAAGTCCAGGCAGGCAGTACAGTTTAACTATGGTGTGTTATCGTGTCGGGCCGTCCCAACCGTCTGAAGGTCCTGTCTTCCTGAAGGTGTATTTAAACCGTAGACTGTATACTAATGGACAGCGCATGTGTGACGTCACCCATTGGTTTGTGGAGATCTGCTATCCGTTGTCGAGTTTGCCGTTACGGGCGAAGCCATCCTGGTTGCGGATGTGATGATTTTAGATGAGAGGGGTGAGGGAGGAGCCCTTACACTCTACGTTACGTTACACACTTTGACTGGCAATCACATCATAGCCACGCCCTAAAACACCTCCTGCTTCATCGCCGATTTCAAAATCAACAACATCATAATTCAAAAAATGAACATCATTCTGTGTTGCAGAAGACTTAAACCTAGCAATTGAGACCATAAACTCATTATGAAAATGTTTACTGAGGTAATAAATCAAGTGAGAAGTGGGTCACTTTCTTATAGACTTCTAAAGAAACCCACCTCCTTTTGCAACCGCACGTGTTGCCCCCTGCTGGAATTCAGATAGAATGCAGGTTTAAGGCACTTCCGCATTTGCAGCACTTCGCCGAACCGGATGCGCTGTCCATTAAGTCTAAGTCTAAGTCCAGTCTATAAGTTCAACGTATGCTGGATGCGTTTTAGCTGAACCTTCGATGTAAACAAAGCTATTGCAGGCGCCTAAAACACAGATGCTAAAGCCTAGTTCAGCATTTCTCTCTCTCAATCTGGGCATGAGTTCATAAGCTGGAAATTCCACCCCAGTATGCAGTGACTAGTGTTTGTGCAGGTGTGAGTATGTGTCTCTGTGTGCGTGGTGGAGGCAGACCACGGGGTGAGGGGTGTATATGAGGAAGGGAAAAAGCCAAAATGTGATAATAATTGGATTGCAGGTTACTGTCATGTGCACCTGATGGAATAATAATAATATTTTTCATTATTCAGTCAGAACTGACGGATTCTGTCAATGTCACTTATAAAACCCCCAATACATTAGTTATTTCTCTAAGTAGACTTACAACAACTTGTGTAACTGTGTAGTTCTTCACCAATTTTGAGTTAATTTTTTTTGTTGGAATGTTTCTGGTTCCGTCGATGAACACCACTCAATTCAATTCAATTTAATTTTATTTATAGTATCAAATCTTAACAGAGTTATCTCGAGACACTTTACAGATAGAGTGGGTCTAGACCACACTCTATAATTTACAAAGCCCCAACAATTACAGTAATTCCCTCAAGAGCAAGCATTAGCAGTAGCTATTGCGACAGTGGCGAGGAAAAACTCCCTTTAGGAAGAAACCTCGGCATACCCAGACTCTTGGTAGGCGGTGTCTGACGGGGCCGGTTGGGGGTGTGATGAACAGTGGCAAATAATAGTCACATTAAAGATAGTGGAACAGTAACTTTGAAGGTAGTCGTGGAAGTTCATGTCACAACAGGGCGTTGCGGGATGAAACGTGGCTCTGCAGAGCATGGGTGGATGCGGCGGACGCAGCAGAACGCGGCTGGACATTGCAGGGAATCGCAGAGTATGGCTCTGTGAAGAAGAAACATAAGGAGCTAGGTTAGTAACAAGCAGTTCTGGGACAGGATGCATACAAAAGGAAACAAATGAAAACATTGATCAGAGGTACTGGCCTGCCTCCCTCTACTCTCACTATTTTATTGATTATATGATAAACAAATCTGATGACTACGAAGAGAAGCAGGTGGGCCGGGTTAGGCGGATGCTGCAACTCCTCACTTCTTAACTATAAGCTTTATCAAAGAGGAGAGTTTTCAGTTTACTCTTAAATGAGGTGACGGTGTCTGCCCCCCGAACCCAGACTGGGAGCTGGTTCCACAGGAAAGGAGCCTGCTAGCTGAAGGCTCTTGCTCTCATTCTACTTTTAGAGACTCTAGGAACCACAAGTAACTCTGCATTCTGGGAGCGCAGTGCTCTAGTGGGACAATAAGGTACTACAAGCTGTTCTAGATAGGATGGTGCTTGACCATTTAGGGCTTTGTAGGTCAGGAGAAGGACTTTAAAGTCAATCCTGGATTTTACAGGAAGCCAATGCAGAGAAGCTAAAACAGGAGAAATATGATCTCTTTTCTTAGTTCTCGTCAGAACACGTGCTGCAGCATTCTGGATCAGCTGGAGAGTCTTAAGGGACTTATTTGAGCAACCTGACAGTAGGGAATTACAATAGTCTAGCCTGGAAGTAACGAATGCATGGACAAATTTTTCAGCATCGTTTTGAGACAGGATATTCCTTATTTTGGCAATGTTACGAGGATGAAAAAAGGCTGTTCTCAATGTTTGTTTTAAATGGGCGTTAAAGGATATATCCTGATCAAAAATAACTCCTAGATTTCTGACAGTAGTGCTGGAGGCCAGGACAACACCATCCAGAGTAGCTATATCTTTAGATAATGAAGTTTGGAGGTGTTTAGGGCCCAGCACAATAACTTCAGTTTTGTTACAGTTTAAAATCTGAAAATTATAGGTCATCCAGGATTTTATATCTTTAATACATGCTTGAAGGTTAGCTAACTGACTGGTTTCGTCTGGTTTGATTGATAAGTATAATTGGGTGTCGTCCGCATAGCAGTGATAGTTAATTGAGGGTTTCCTAATGATATTACCAAGAGGAAGCATATATAAGGAGAATAAAATTGTTCCAAGCACTGAGCCTTGTGGAACGCCATGTTTAACTTTCGCGTACTTAGAGGATTTATCATTAACATTAACAAAATGAGATAGATCAGAGAAATAAGACTTAAACCAGCTTAGTGCAATTCCTTTAATTCCAACTAAGTGTTCCAATCTCTGTAACAGGATTGTATGGTCAATAGTGTCAAAAGCAGCACTAAGATCTAATAAAACAAGTATGGAGTCCTTTGTCTGCAGCAGTTAGAACGTCGTTAGTAATTTTCACCAGTGCCGTCTCTGTGCTATGATTCTTTCTAAATCCTGATTGAAAGTCTTAAAATAAACTATTGCTATGGAGAAAATCACATAACTGATTAGCAAATACCTTCTCAAGGATCTTGGAGAGAAAGGGAAGGTTATATATAGGTCTATAGTTTGCTAAGACCTCAGGATCGAGGGTGGGTTTTTTCAGAAGAGGTTTTATCACAGCTACTTTAAATGACTGCGGTACATGACCTGTTAATAAAGAAGAAAAAATAATATGGGCAGCAATTCTGATCTGGAGCCAGGCTACTGTCATGTAAAAACCTCACACATTGTTCTAGCACAAATACACATGTTTTGGTGGGACTATCTGGGCAACGCCACAGCCAAAATAATTGAATAGATTTCCAGTGATTCTGAAAATCTCATCATGTCAAAATGCATTCATTAGCAAATCTGTTTTTGTGCTTTGATTAAAAAATGGAAATTATGGCAAAGGTAATGACATATGCTGCTTTTCAGCTTAGGTTTGGAGCAGACATGAGTTTCAAGGTTGTATATAGTACATCTATAGTATACGTGTGATAATGGTGACCGGGAGAAAAGCAATATTGAATATGTGATTGGCTCTTTGCATTGGCTGGTTCTGCTCGTTTCTCGAATGGCTCTCCTTATGGGCACTATTACTACCCAATGGCTGACAGCCAATCAATGAGCACTAACTGCATCAATTAAAGCTGTTGTACTAAATACTCTAAATCGACAGAATTGTTAAAACATATAGAGTTTGGAGAGCAGCTGTCATTTTGTAGAGGGAAGGTGAAGGGAAAATGATTCCTTTAATGTTTATTACATGTGTAATTGTAGTTTGAATGATTATTTTGACAAGGATTGTATTACCACAACATAACAGTAATTTATGACACATAGAGTATGCTTTTTGTAACCAAAGGAACATTAAACACTGCATGTTCATCAAGTAAATAAATCAATCCTCTGAGTTCAACAAATTAGAGGCTGTCAAAATGACAAAAGTTATTTCTCGCTAATGATATCCCTTATATTCTTTACTTTATGTAATAAATCAGTAAATATAAATATATGAATCAGCCATTTTCAGATGCTGTATTTCTAATTCGGGAACAAAGCTGTTCATATACAAACACAGTCTCCTTACAAACAGCCTGTGTGATCATAGAGGGTCTTATTCATTCTGCAGCAGCAGCCTCTAGTCGCATATGGCAGCGTACAGATGGACAATCTGTTTGGGGCTTCAAAGTTAGGAGGCAAAGTTCATTAACACGCCACGAGCTTTGAGACTGCGATTAGAAAATAATTTCATCACCCCTCTAATTATATTCAAACGTTTCCAAAGTTTCTCCCTGCGTGCCAATCACTGGAACTTTATATAAATAACGTATGCATCGAAATCAATTCATTTGCTGCACAAAATTAATGTGCATCAGTTTGTCTTGGTGTGAAGGAACATCAGCATCCATTAGGGAAAAAGCAGTGCATCCTAGGAAATATGTCACACAAATAGAAGGTGTCGCACTTGAGAGAGACAGAAGACTTTATATAAAACTGTGGAAGCATACGTTCAATACCTTATCACCATATCAGGCTGTTCTCATGAACAATTTGAACATAAAACACAGGGCTGGCGAGCGAAATTCGTGTCTTGGGAAAAAAACAAGTCTTCAACCAGTCTTCTTACTCGTTTTGGTGCCTAAGCTTTATTGCCGCTGCCACATGACGGTCGCTTTGGCTAAACTTAACTCCAACTGCCTCTGAAAGGACTGTCTGTACCCGGCTCACAGTCCCCTTTGGTCGGCTAAACTGTACCGCAAATGCCTCTGAATGTGGGAGAGGGTAAACGAGATAAAGAACGAATATCGTACAAATTGCGGTGCATACGTTTTCATACGATGTCATAGGAATCTGTTCATGGGAATGAGAGAGTGACAGAGGACTTTATATAAAAGTGTGTACAAGCATACTTTCAACACCTTGTGCTGCTTAATATATGTATAATAGAATATGAAGATGGAGTTCCGGATTAAATAATGAACCAATTTTCATCCAATTAAGGTACTCTCTTTTTTTGTTTAACACAAGCAGGCATGTTTACTTCATCTCGTTTACTCTCTCCCAGTTTCCCCTGCTTCCCCACCTGCGTCTCACATGTGGGATGTGGGAAAGAAGGAAAAAGAAACATCTGTGAGAGCGTGGGGACATCTTCCACTGAGGTTCAGAAAATAGCTGGCTCTCCTGGGCCGCATTAGTCTGAAGGTCTTCGAAGGGGAAAATGACCCTGGGTTCCTCCCCTCTCCTCATCTCTCCCCCTGTAATTGAGTATGGTGCGTGGTCAGGGAGCCTGTGCTCATTGGCGGTCTGAACATGGTAGTTAGTTACACACGTTTTCACCGTAATTACCAGGCAGACTCTCCCTGTCTCCAGATCTTTTCAAGGTCGCATCAATTTCACAGCTATCCACACTATCCGCCCCCGCTCCATGTCTCCGTGCGCCAGCCGCTGTCATTACAGGCTTTCAGACCCTCTGCCTCATTGTGGATTTCCCCCCTCCTCCTTTCTTAAAAGCATATCAAAACCAAAATGGCAATTATTAGTTGATCATCCAATCTTTTTCTCTCCGCAACTCTCGCCGCTGCAGGAGGAGTGTTGTGATAACCTTCTAGTCTGAGAGCGACTCGTCTCTGGCTGTAAAAGTTATTACTGACTCACAGTAATGCCGATTTACTACTTCCCTCTAACTGTCATTAAATGCTGCTTGACTGCCTCGGAGGGAGGGCGTCAGTGATTTTGGCAAAGGCACCTAAACATTTGAGTGGCCTCGGAGTGTCGAGTCCCTGACACAAGCAGTTCTGCAACACCGATGCATTCTGTTCACGTTTCCCTCTCTTCCACCGCATGTCTCGGATCAGCTGCGTTGCTTCTACGAACGGATGTCTGCTTCCTCCGTCTCTTTCTCTTTTTCGCCCCTCCACGGGCTCCTCTCATTTGCTTGACACCCGTGTCAGACCAGCAAGGAGTCAGAGTCAGTACTTACTAGGTTCACAGCCGCTGTCAAGTCCTCCAGCAGGCCCGTCAGCCATGCCACGGACAGCGTATACTTCAGTAGGCTTTAAAAGCATGAGCACCACTCAAATCAAGGCACAGCACAGCACAACATCTGTTTCGCCATTTTATTCCATTTGGTGCTGCGTGTGTTGGCAAAGCGCCGATAGAGCCACCTGTTTACCAGCATCACGCCATAACCCAATCCCCTCGACCACAGTCTCAATTTTGGAATCTCGCGGAAAATGTCCACCGAGTGCTGCTGAAAATGATGGCTCCGCTAAGTGGTTGTGATTTGTTTATGTTGCCTATTAAACTAATAAGTCCTCATATTGTTGTCAAGGCTTGACACTGGAAAATGGAGGAGGATGATACTAGCTGTGACTACATGGAACAGTGATGGCTTAGATTAGCAAGAGTGCCGCTCCACAGATCCTTGTCCTATGAGAAAGGGAGGGGGGGGGGGATGCTTTATTGTGCCTCTGTTTGATTGAGTTGCAATGTGTCATGACTATCAGCCCATGCCATCTGCACGTGTCCCGCATCCTCAGTGCCGAATTGATTGAGATTTATTGTAAAGGATGATTAAAGCACTGGCGGCATAGTCGATACGAGGAAGAGTAAAGCTGTGAACACACATCAGCTTCCTGTTCTCTGACAGAAGAGGTTGACAGAGCCAGACAGCTCCAGCAGCTCAAAGTAACGAATCGTTAGAAGGGCCCACTAGTGCCGGTGTACCCAAATAGAAGTAGGTGAGTGTAAGTCCAGGAAACGCATGGCTTAGCAAGAGATGTGTGCATCCCCCCTGGGCTGACCGTGCCCTGGGATTGGCAGCACTTGGCCTAATGCATCTCAAAGCTGTCCTTGAGTGGATACAGTATCCACCACGCCAATACCAGCATGATTAATTGCTTGGGTGGTCTCATCACTTATAGTCCAGAAAAGGCTCTGAACCCCTAAGGAACAAACAAACCTACTTAACCATTTAGTGCTTTCTATGCCTCCGGTTACTACTCAATCCACCCACCTGGATACATTCTGACAACCGTGGACACATGGGAAGCATGGATCTTACAACACTGCTCTCTTAATCATTCTGCATCTTTGGGCATATACTGTATGTAACCTGGTTAAAAAAAGCATGTAATAAGTGATGCTTGTAATATCATTTAAAAAACAGAGCATATAAATAGTGTAATTAAAAAGGTTAAAATTAATTTAAAAAGTTATGATAAAAATGTTAAAAGCAGTTTAAAATGTATTCTATGTTTGTTGTTTTATGTAAAAGATAATGTATTTCTGAAACATGTCTAAACCAGCATTTATGGGGTTAATGACGATCGGCCGGAAAGTCAGGTCTTGGTTTTTTGTTTTTTTCAGCACGAACGAGAGGGGGGAGAGTGAAAAAAGAAGAGTGAGCGTGACACAGAGATTTTCTGAGTTAAATTGTGAAGTAGCTAATAGTGCACAAACCAATGTGTAACTTGTATCTTATGATTGTTTGCACAACAACCACTGAGAAGAGTGACAAGCTGCATATTACGAAACAGGAGGAATTTCTACACGATGTTCAGAGACTGTTTACTTTTTGTGCTAATGCTAACGATACTGCTAACGCTAACGATAACGCTTAGACACTTTGAAGTATAGGCTGGAGTCCGTTTATTACAAGTGAACGGCATTTTCTAGTTAACTTTTGACTCCCTCAGTTGAACTGATTGAGGGGTTTATCTGTTGTTTTCGACCTGAAGACGGGAAGAGACTCAGACAGAGCTTGGAGCAACCAGGATTTCACTCGTGAGTTTTACTGAAACGTGGAGGAGAAAAGAGAAACCGACGGAGTTCGTGTTGAAATGCTGATCGGATGCTGAGCCTGCTCCTGTGACTGTTGGAGAAAGGACAGACAGAAACATTAACTCAAGGTATCCTTCATTTTGTTTGCTCGCCGACGAGGGAAACGGCCAGTAAGTTTGGGCTGCAACGAACACAAGCACCGCATCAGGCCTGCTACGGTATTTTTGTTTTATAATAATTTTGGTTGCCGGCTTTAGACTGCGTTAAGGTGTGTGTGGGCCCACAAATTATATTGGTTTAAGTGACTTTGAAGTTTGTACATTGAGGTCTGCTGAATTGCAGGTTAATAGTGTTTAAATTGTTGCATGTATTGTTGATATGTGGTACAGTATTTACAGTTGTCTTAAAAAGAGGATAATTCATTTACCGTTGCCATAAATAGAGGGACAATTTAATTGCAGTATTATCCTTTTGAAATAGAGGGACATTTTGTGTTGAAGGTTTATAAGGAAAAACAATCATCTTTATTTCATTTTCTTATTTCATTGGAGATAATCATTTCTTTAGTGAGTAAATAATTGAGATATATTTTCTAAAACCTTGTGTTGTGTTACTTTATTATTTACCTGGAAAGAGGTTATCTTTTATTCTAAGAGACATGTGTGAACACATATGGTTAAAATCTTTATTATTTATTATTAACTTATAAAAGGTGAATTCATAGATTGGAAAAAACATTTCATGGTGTACTAAAAAACAAAAGAGAGATCCAAGATAAAATTTAAAACTGAGTTGATCAGGGTTAAAACACATTTGATGATATCTTAAAAGAACCCAAAAGCCCTGCCCTCATCGATATAAATACTGAGGGGAGCGCTACATAAAATGGAGGCACTGCTAGGATCGTCTTGGATTAACCAGTAAAAAAAAGAAAGAAATAGAATTAAAGGTAAAGTGACTAACTAAAGTTACTAAGCTAATTTACAAACAGTGTTAACATGGAAAAAACTGAACTAGTGTCAGAGTTAAAACGCTGGTGCCGTGGTGAGGGTTTGGATGAGTCTCATGCACTTATGACAATCACCCCAGAAGATGTTGAGATCAGTGAAGTGGAAGAAACACTGGGAACTATCAAGTCTTTAGGACGGGTGCGCGTCCGTGGGAGAAACTTCAGTGCAAGACTAAACCGACGTATGGTTTTGTGTGAGAGTAAAGAGACTGTGCAAGAGGAGAGTGTTCCTTCTGAAGTCGTGCCTCGATCGATGGTGGAGAGGCGTGGCCTGTTGTCATCATAGGAGGGGCACAGGCAGCTGCTGAAGAGTTTAATAGTAAACTAAAAGGATTGCTGCAGGCTGAAGGTAAAACCATGGAGGATCTCAAATCATTATTCCCCAGTACACCCCCGCCCACTAGCTCCACTGAATCCATCCTTCAAGCTGTTGGAGATTTGTTGGAAAAGACAACAAAACCAGCTGATGGTGGAAGTTATAGTCGACTACGCATGTTCTCGGGAGCCCTACCAACGCCGCCAGGTGAGGAACCCTTTGATCATTGGCTAGAGCAAGCATGGCTTATGGTGGAGGAGACTGAATGCTCTGATAGAGAAAAAAGACGCAGACTTATTGGAAGTTTAAAGGGGCCCGCACTAGAAATTGTGAAAGCAGTGCGGCACGCCAATCCTGACGCCAGCCCAAAAGAGTGCTTGGAAGCCCTTGAAAGTGCGTTTGGAAGTGCTGAGTCCGGTGATGATCTCTACTTTGCTTTCCGATTGATGCAACAACAAAAAGGAGAGAAACTATCAGATTTCCTTCGACGTCTAGAGAGGTCTCTAGCTAAGGTGACTCAAAGAGGGGGCCTCCCTGCTAGCTGCAAGGATCACGCCCGACTGGAGCAACTGCTGAGGGGTGCTATTGCCTCAGACCTGATGCTGATCCAGCTGCGCTTGAGAGAAAGGAAGGCCGCACCACCAAACTTTCTACAGCTGTTGACTGAGATTCGTGCTGAGGAAGAATACGAAACTTCTAGAAAGAAGCTCAGTGCCTCAGTACATCAAGTGCATGCTAATACAGAAGTGGATACAAGGCAAGCTGAGATCCAGAACTTAAAGGCTGAAATAAAAGAGCTAAAGTCAATGGTTGCATCAGTGGTGACAAAATCCACTCAAGTCAAAGATGATTACATGGAGATTAAAACCATTAGTGCACCGCCTGGCTCTGAGAATCGGCAAGTTGCCGAGCTGGCTGCCTTGAAAAAACAACTGGAACGACTAAAACAGAAAACTAGCAACAAGATGTCTGAGCAAGATGCTGCAGTTGCTGTTTCAACCATGGAAGCTTCTAAACAGGTCCCCAACTTCCCCAAGGGAGCACCAAAAGGTCAGAAGAGAATTTCTGCTATAGGTGTGGTGAGAGTGGACATTTTGCCACAAAGTGCCGCAACCCTGAGAATCAAGCCAAGGTTATCAGAAAGCTAATTCATGCTTTGAAGGTGACAAAAGACAGACAACAGTCTGGGGACGCCGCCAACAATGAAGTCAACTGTGGGGTCAAGAAAAGTGCTGTTACCTCATCAGAGCCGGCTGACATCCCTGAAGGCTTGATTGGTCCACCCAGCATAGTACCTGTGAAAGTAAATGGACAGTGCTGTGAGGCCTTGTTTGATAGTGGCTCTCAGGTCACCATTATCTTTGAGTCTTGGTATCAAACTTACTTGTCTGATGTCCCCATACGCCCCGTGTCTGGATTAGCCCTGTGGGGACTAAGTGAATCTGAGATCAGTTATCCATACCGTGGGTATGTCGTGGTCGACATTGAATATCCAGCCAAGGTTGCAGGTGCCGACCAGACGGTGACAGTTCTTGCTCTTATTTGCCCCCAGCCCCGAACTACAGACCCGATTCCTATCATTGTGGGGACCAATGCCAGTCACATCCGACGTCTTGTACAGCAGTGTAAGGACAATGGCATTGACATCACCCAGACACTGGGGATACAAGCATGTTACAAAGACAACAAGCTAAAAGCGTCTGGCATGGCCACAGCACTGGAGGAGGAGGGTGATATTGGCTGTGTTTTATGGCAAGGCCCTGGCCCACTGACTCTGCCCCCTGGTGGTGACTGTACGGCAGTCTGCAAAGTCGAGTACAAGCTCCAGGTTGACCAAGAAATCTTGATGGTTGACTCGTCCCCTGATGCTCCACTCCCAGCGGGTGTGCTACTTCAGCCCATGGTGGTGCCCAGCGAAGAGGTGAACGTCAGCCATTTCAGAATCTTGGTCCAAAATGAGTCTTTGACAGAGACAGTCATACCAGTGGGATCAGTTATCGGGCATATGTATCTGACAGATGCAGTCACTCCTCTCTCTCCATCCAGGACAGCTGACACTGAGTTTGATGCAAACCTGATCAACTTTGGAGACTCACCTGTCTCAGAGGAGGGAAAGAGACTCCCGACAAAAGCTATCCACCAGGTCCCAGGTGTTCTCTTTACAAGAATGGGATGTTGGATTGGCAAAGGGAGTAGAGCACACAATCCGGATGTCAGATCCACGGCCGTTCAGGGAGCGCTCTCGTCGCCTGGCTCCAGCTGACCTGGAAGACGTGAGAAAGCACCTCCAAGAACTGTTACGTGCAGGGATCATCAAGGAGTCTCGTGGTCCCTATGCATCCCCAATTGTGATTGTTCGCAAAAAGAATGGAGCTGTGAGAATGTGTATTGACTACCGATTGTTAAACAGCCGAACCATCCCAGATCAGTACACAACACCTTGTATTGATGACGTGTTGGATTCAATGACCGGAAGCAAGTGGTTCTCCGTTCTTGATCTGCGGAGCGGTTATTACCAAATTGCCATGGCCGAGGAAGACAAAGAAAAGACGGCATTCATCTGCCCATTGGGGTTCTTTCAGTTTGAGAGGATGCCGCGGGGATAACTGGAGCCCCAGCCACCTTCCAAAGATTAATGGAGAAGGCTGTGGGTGACATGAATCTGCTTGAAGTCCTTGTCTACCTCGATGACTTGATTGTATTTGGCGAACTTTAGAAGAGCATGAAGAGCGACTTCTTAAAGTCCTTGATCGTCTGGCAGAGGTTGGATTGAAAATCTCATTCGACAAATGTCAATTCTGCCTCCCAAAGGTAAAATACCTTGGGCATATTGTGTCGGCAAATGGAGTATCACCTGACCCAACCAAGATAGAGGCAGTTACAAGTTGGCCACAGCCTACGCACCTGAAGGCTCTTCAATCCTTCTTGGGATTTTGTGGATATTACCGCCGTTTCATCGCCAATTATGCAGCCATAGTCAGGCCATTGTCTGAGCTCACAAAAGGCTATGCCCCAACCCAGCGTGGCAAGAAGCCTGAGAAAGACCACACAAAGACTTACCTCAAAGAGTCCGAGCCCTTTGGTGAGAGATGGGACGAGTCCTGCACCGAGGCTTTCCACAAGATTATCCACTGCCTTACCCATGCACCTGTGTTGGCCTTTATGGATCCTAACAAGCCATACGTCCTGCATGTGGACGCCAGCTTGAAAGGGCTGGGCGCCGTCCTATATCAGGAACACAGTGAGGGTCTGAGACCAGTCGCCTTTGCCAGCCGGAAGCTAAAGACATCTGAGAGGAACTACCCGCTCATCAGCTGGAGTTTCTGGCCCTTAAGTGGGCAGTTGTGGATAAATTCCATGATTATTTGTATGGGGTCAGATTTACTGTACGTACGGACAATAACCCTCTTACGTACGTATTGTCGACCGCCAAGCTCAGCGCTGTGGGGCACAGATGGCTCTCTGCCTTATCCAACTATGACTTCAATGTCAAATACCGACCAGGCAGACACAACATAGACGCTGACCTGCTCTCAAGGAATATGCCTGACGAGAGTTCAGAGGAATGGGAGACCATACCACAACCTGGTGTGAGATCCATCTGCAAACGAATCTGCATCCCTGGTTCGGCAGACAGTCCACCAAGGTATGTAGATCAGTTGGGAGCTGCGCCTGATTGTGTGCCTGATATTTATGCATTCCCAACTCACCTGGAGTTGAAATCATTAGGTCAGATGTCAAAGCAGGAGCTGATGGAAGCTCAGGAGAATGATGCAGACATCCGATTTGCCATACAAGCTGTTAAACATGGCAAATGGCCGGAAGAGAATGGATCCTGTTCAGAGCGCTCTCGTCTGAAAAAAGAGATGGGGAAACTGATGATGAAAGATGGGCTACTCCATCGCTTAAGCAAGCGCCCTCTGGAGAAGAACTCACTCAACTTGTCTTGCCAAGCGAGTTCAGAGAAGTGGTGCTGAAGTCCACCCATGATGATCTCGGACACCTTGGTATTGAAAGAACTACAGACTTGTTGAGGAGCAGGTTCTTTTGGCGAAACTGGCATGTGATGTTGAGCAGTACATAAAGAACTGTGGAGAGTGTGTCACTCGGAAGACCCCCTGTCATAGGGCAGCGCCTTTACATCACATTTCAAGTAATGGACCGATGGATCTGGTATGCATCGATTTTCTGTCCATGGAGCCAGATTCTGCAGGTATCAGCAATGTGTTGGTGGTCACGGATCATTTCACCCGTTATGCTCAGGCTTTCCCATCCCGAAATCAGAAAGCGCAGACGGTGGCCAAGATCCTGGTGGACCAGTATTTCCTGCATTATGGTTTGCCAGCCAGAATCCACTCAGATCAGGGAAGAGACTTTGAGAGTCAGTTAATCAAAGAGCTCTTGAAGATGATGGGGATCCGGAAATCACGGACCACTCCTTACCATCCACAGGGAGATCCGCAGCCTGAGAGATTCAACAGAACTCTTCTTTCCATGCTGGGAACCCTGGGCTGTGAGAAGAAACGGCAGTGGAGCAAACATGTTGGCTACTTGGTTCACGCCTATAACAGTACCAAAAGTGATGCTACGGGGTACTCACCCTATTTCTTAATGTTTGGCAGAGAAGCAAGGCTTCCAATAGACTTGTGCTTTGGAACCTCTCCTGATGGCAAAGCTGATGGTGGCCATTCACGCTATGTAGCCAAGCTAAAAGACGACTTGCAAAGAGCTTACGAGCTTGCCTCTGAAGCGGCCTACAAGACACATCAGAGGAACAAGAGATCCTATGATAAAAGAGTGGGATTCCAGACACTGGATATCGGTGACAGAGTGTTGCTAAGGAATTTAGGATTGAAAGGGAAACATAAGTTGGAGAGTCGTTGGAGTCCTATTCCTTACGTGGTTCTGGGAAAGATGCCAAACCTTCCAGTGTACAAAGTGAAACCGGAGGACAGAGGAGGAGGAGTCAAAACTCTCCATCGTGATCATCTTTTGCCGATTGGACAGTTAGTGAGAATGCCAACAGTGGAGACTGAGGACAAGTCACATGTCAAGACAAGAGCAAGAACAAGAGCTGAGACACAAAAGAGATCAAAGAAAGTCTTACCTGAAGTACAGGAAGCTCTTCAGGAGTTGCAGTTTACAGATTCCTCTTCAGATGTGGAGTATTATGGACCTGGAAAACCCTACAGTACTTACCTGAAGGAGATCCTGAACAAAGCAAGAGATACTGCTGGACAGTCAAATCTCATCCAAGATGATAGTGATTCTTCTCAACAGTCAGAAGGAAATCCTGCTGAGGACAGTTTGTCAGAGGGAAACAGTTTGGAGGAGGAACATCACAGTATGAGAGAAGAGGATGGAGATCAAGATTCAGTTCCTGAGGAAGAAAGTGATCCAGAGACTGATAGCCCTTGCCACGATGAGCATCCAGAGACAGTCACTAAGACAAAAGTGATTAGCAAACCTGAAAACCGTCCAAAAAGGATAGTGAAACCAGTTATCAGGTTAACTTACGATGAGCCTGGTAGGGCAAAAGATCAGCCTCTCACTATTGTGCATAGAGGTGTTCTCATTAAGATTGGCAAGAGTTAAGTTAAACTAGTCATGCACCCTTTCCACTAGTACATCTTCACTAGTACATCTTAAAAAAGGTAGAGTTCATTATGTTTGATGAGGACATCAAAAACCTTTAGAAGGGGGAGGGTGTAACCTGGTTAAAAAAAGCATGTAATAAGTGATGCTTGTAATATCATTTAAAAAACAGAGCATATAAATAGTGTAATTAAAAAGGTTAAAATTAATTTAAAAAGTTATGATAAAAATGTTAAAAGCAGTTTAAAATGTATTCTATGTTTGTTGTTTTATGTAAAAGATAATGTATTTCTGAAACATGTCTAAACCAGCATTTATGGGGTTAATGACGATCGGCCGGAAAGTCAGGTCTTGGTTTTTGTTTTTTTCAGCACCTAACGAGCGAGAGGGGGAGAGTGAAAAAGAAGAGTGAGCGTGACACAGAGATTTTCTGAGTTAAATTGTGAAGTAGCTAATAGTGCACAAACCAATGTGTAACTTGTATCTTATGATTGTTTGCACAACAACCACTGAGAAGAGTGACAAGCTGCATATTACGAAACAGGAGGAATTTCTACACGATGTTCAGAGACTGTTTACTTTTGTGCTAATGCTAACGATACTGCTAACGCTAACGATAACGCTTAGACACTTTGAAGTATAGGCTGGAGTCCGTTTATTACAAGTGAACGGCATTTTCTAGTTAACTTTTGACTCCCTCAGTTGAACTGATTGAGGGGTTTATCTGTTGTTTTCGACCTGAAGACGGGGAAGAGACTCAGACAGAGCTTGGAGCAACCAGGATTTCACTCGTGAGTTTTACTGAAACGTGGAGGAGAAAAGAGAAACCGACGGAGTTCGTGTTGAAATGCTGATCGGATGCTGAGCCTGCTCCTGTGACTGTTGGAGAAAGGACAGACAGAAACATTAACTCAAGGTATCCTTCATTTTGTTTGCTCGCCGACGAGGGAAACGGCCAGTAAGTTTGGGCTGCAACGAACACAAGCACCGCATCAGGCCTGCTACGTATTTTTGTTTTATAATAATTTTGGTTGCGGCTTTAGACTGCGTTAAGGTGTGTGTGGGCCCACAAATTATATTGGTTTAAGTGACTTTGAAGTTTGTACATTGAGGTCTGCTGAATTGCAGGTTAATAGTGTTTAAATTGTTGCATGTATTGTTGATATGTGGTACAGTATTTACAGTTGTCTTAAAAAGAGGGATAATTCATTTACCGTTGCCATAAATAGAGGGACAATTTAATTGCAGTATTATCCTTTTGAAATAGAGGGACATTTTGTGTTGAAGGTTTATAAGGAAAAACAATCATCTTTATTTCATTTTCTTATTTCATTGGAGATAATCATTTCTTTAGTGAGTAAATAATTGAGATATATTTTCTAAAACCTTGTGTTGTGTTACTTTATTATTTACCTGGAAAGAGGTTATCTTTTATTCTAAGAGAGACATGTGAACACATATGGTTAAAATCTTTATTATTTATTATTAACTTATAAAAGGTGAATTCATAGATTGGAAAAAACATTTCATGGTGTACTAAAAAAACAAAAGAGAGATCCAAGATAAAATTTAAAACTGAGTTGATCAGGGTTAAAACACATTTGATGATATCTTAAAAGAACCCAAAAGCCCTGCCCTCATCGATATAAATACTGAGGGGAGCGCTACATGTATATGAAGGTTATCCTGCATTTGGTAGGTTAAAGCATCCGACTGCCATCCTCTCCGCCTGAGAGCATTAAACATGTAATAACTTACTGGCTAGGTTCTCATTGTTGACTTTATTAAGTTCACGCTGCCTCCCTGTATGCTAATGCATGCACAAGCAGCAATGTCTCTTCCCTGTGAGCAGTAACTCTCGATGCATGCTCATGAAAGTAAACTTGACTTTTTCAGAGGTTGTGGTGCTTTGCCCCAGCAGACATGATGTGTTGAAATGGCAGTGCATTGGGCAAGTCTATCCTGATTCACAGCCAATCCCTCTGAGGCGAGCCTCCGAGTACAAACTGAAAACCGAGTTCTGTCCGCACTGATAAGGAGGTCAGCGTGGCCCTGTGACACAGACCAAGATTGCTGGACTTCTCACGGTCAGCAACCTTTCCTCTAATGCAGCCACATGAGCTGACCCAGATTTCTGAACGTCTCCAATTGGCCCTTAAGGAGTCCATAGCAGATGGCCGTCATACACCAAAGGGTGTAGATAACAGCCATTTATCAAAGCATTAGAGGACTGCCACAGAATAAGGCCACCGGACATGCATCACCCTATCCACAAATTCTCACTGCTGTTTCCAAAATGTTGCTCATAAATAATTCATTGCCTTTATGGCCACAGGCACCTCAGACTATATGTCATATTTTCATGAAATACACTTTATGGCGGCTGAAGTCACCCCACCTCTGTATTGGATTCCCCCTCCCCTACACACTGACTGAATGTCTCCCTGTCTCTTTTTCACTTATGGTGTTTTTCCATTACATGGTACCTGCTCGACTCGCCTCGACTCTACTCGCCTTTTTTGTTTTTCCATTATGAAAAAAAGTCCCTGGTACCTGCTAACCGGTACTTTTTTTTAGTATCCCCTCCGTTGAGGTTCCAAGCGAGCTGAGGCGATACCAAAAGTTGACGTGAAAACCTGCAGACTACTGATTGGTCGGAGAGAATCGTCACTAACCACTGTGTCATCATTGCTAGCGACAGATGGGGGTGTCCTGAACAACCCCCCCCCCCATTTTTAAATAGTTTAGCCAGCAGCCTCCAGCTTCTTTTGAAACTAAAGTTGTCTTCTGGCTATGGCAACAGACAATCAAAAACAACACACCTTAGACGTTCTGTGTGTTTGTCGCATGAGGTCACGGCAGTTTCTTGCCAAGAGTATCTTCTAAGTTTTGAAATAATTTATTTTTGCCTCAGATTTCAGATCAAACCATTTCTTTTCTACTTCATCGGTTCTGCGCCCTTCTCCGGACACAGTGTTCATGTGCATGAGTAACTGCATTCCATGCATAGGTTTTATTTGCTGCTTAGTATGCACTGCTGACGCTACTAAATATGATGTCTCGTTTTTCGTTAACTTCTTGCAGCAGTACCTCCACTTCAGAATTATTAAAGTTTTTCTTTCTTTTGGAGTCGAGGCCTCCACCGTCTTTGCCACGTCTTTTGGACATTTCTTTAAGTGTGCACGTGACACGGACCTGCCATCTCATGCCCTTTTATGGGAATTAACGAGGCATTCAATTTACAAAGACATTCGTCATTCTAAGAACACACCAGCTAACAATTCTGCTGTTTAAGAACACGTCATGAATCAGACGTAGACTTTTCTTAGGGACTTTCTTAAGAACATATTTAAGAGAAAACTTAGGAAGATATTGGTGAATGAGGCCCAATGTTTTAAATGGCCGAACATGCCCCAAAAGCAACCTTGTTTCGATTTTGGAATGTCAAAATGAAGACCCAGCGTGCTGTTTTTTTTCTGCAGCCGCCCTACATCTTCCATCTATTGGAATACGATATGTAATGATGTGATCCCAATCAAAAAGTCTTAGATTCTTTTGGTAAAGATGGTGATTTCTAGAACTCTGTGTTAAGGGTCAAGGGAAGTCTGAGGCATGCTGGTATCAGACTGCGGGGTTTTCTGCTTGCAGTCAGACGTTACATGACATTTTAGATTTCTACGGCTAGAGATCACATTTTGTATCGATTTTTGCTTGCACAAGGGAGTCCAATGGAAAAATACATTTTCTAATCTCAAAGTTATTGGAGTTATTATGAGCAACTTTTTAACAACTTTGAAGCTTGGAGGCTGATTAGTAGCCTGCCAAGGTCTTGCTGTCCACCAATATTATTCTGATTATAATTTTCACTGTGTCTTATTGTGCCTCTGTTTTGAGCCAC